>NW_024425230.1:29807496-29866610 GCF_017311325.1 Ursus maritimus | reverse complement strand
AATAAATAAATAAATCAAAAAAAAATCTCTAAAAAAAAAAAAAAAAAAGACTACTGCGTTGCCTAACTTCAAGCCAACAGATGGTCCTTTCCCTCGGGAAGATCCACACCGTAGTCTCCAGTCTCCCTTGGATTTAACAGACACCCTGTGTCTATATGAGCCCCAGCTGACCAATGTTGACCCATAGGGAGGGACATCTCACGCCCTGATTCAGCAGGAAGGTTACAGAAGATGAGACCTTCCACCCTCAGCAACCTTAAAGATTTAAGGGTCAGAATTGTTCAGGGGGAATGATGGGAAGCAAAGGCAGAAGAAAAATTATTAAATTTCCTTCTGCCTACAGCCCATTGACAAGTCCTTGAAACAGGCAGAGTGACGTTCCTCTAGGAACAGGTCTTGACATTAATACTTTGCTAAGGGCAAAAGACAATCCTAGCCTGACTGCCCCCACCACCCCGTTCCCAGGATCTTGTAAGTCTAGTTTAACATATAAAATTCCTTTAGAAATTTCCTTTATTTCTGGGCCTGGTTGGCGGGTTAAGCATCTGCCTTCGGCTCAGGGCGTGATCCCAGCGTTATGGGATCGAGCCCCACATCAGGCTCCTCCGCTATGAGCCTGCTTCTTCCTCTCCCACTCCCCTGCTTGTGTTCCCTCTCTCACTGCCTGTCTCTATCTCTGTCAAATAAATAAATAAAATCTTTAAAAAAAAAAAAAAAAAGAAATTTCCTTTATTTCTAAAGATACATGCTGGCAATCATCCCAAGCATATGACCCACCGATATCTGAAGGGTCTCATGACTCAGGTTTTATTAGACGGTAATAAATGAAATTTCCCAACAATAGCTAGCCCCTGCAGAGTTCTGGAAACCTTGCTTCCAAAATTCCTTAGAGACTTACACTATCCCTGACCCCTCCCACTTAGTATATAATGGGCCACTCTCATGCCTTGCACCTCTTTCTGCTACGGATCCTATCCCTGTGCTTTAATAAAAATCATCTTTTTGCACCAAAGATGTCTCAAGAATTCTTTCTTGGCCATTGAACACTCGCATCGTCTTTCCTACATCAGGTGGCAGGGCTCTGCGATGGGTGAGGTGGGTGCAGAGGGTGGGCGGTGAGAGCCTGAACCAGGGTGGTGGGTTTGCTGGGCCTGGCACCCACCCTCCCCGCTTTACCCTTCCTTGAGCAGCCAGCTGCCTACCCTCTGGGTTGCCAGGCTCAGGACCCGTTGCCTGCAGGCCCAGGCTCCTGGCTTGTGGTTTGCCTTTGCAGCCGCAGAGGGCAGCCGCCTCCCACAGTGTTCTGCCTTCCCGGGTATGGGGCTAAGGCAGGCCCTGCAGCTCAGGGGTTGGGGGAGAGACATAGGGGCTGTCTTGCCTCACACCTGTCCTTCCTCCTGCCATCTTCCCACACCTGCCTGTGAACTCCCATCTCTGAGGTCTCTGATGGGTGTCCTCTGCCAAAAATCACCCATGGGGGCCAGAGAGGTGCAGTGACTTGCCCAAGGTAACACAGCAAATCCCAAACTCACCGGACCTGGTATATCCACGTTTAGAAAGTGTAGAAACACACACACGAATACACACACACATGCATCAACTAAATCTTTGCAAATCAGACAGGAGTCTTCTATCCACCTCGAAGCCACACTATGGACACTCAGCCCAAGCAGGGCCTGCAGGAAGTCAAGGGGCCTAATAACTGGAGCTCCCCTCTTTGAATGCCTACCACTGGCCAGACCCTTCCATAGTTTTTCTCCAATTCAAACAGTGAGCCTGCAGGGGAAGGCATGTTCATTCCTCCTTCCGAAGGAGGAAGCCGAGGCCCACGGGGAAGGGCTGGTGAGTTGTTCAAGGTTGGCCTCGTAGGGCCAGCCCCCAGTCTGACTCGGGTCTCGCTGAGCGTTAGAGATGCTCCTACAGGCAGAGCCAAGCCTGGTTGGGGAATCGGAGCTACGGTCTTCCAGGGACTGGAAGATGCCACTCTGCCCTTGACCTTCCCCTTCCGCAGCAACTGGGGCTCTTTGTCCTCGGCCAGGGTGTCTGCTGGGGGAGGGGAGGCGTACACATCACCCGGCCCCGTCTGATCGCCTTGTGAGGTGCTCTTAGGGCCCATCAGGGCTGCTTTTCTGAGTCAGACAGAGAAAGATTCGCACCCCTCCACTCCCCACCCCCACCTCCTGCCCCCGTCTGGCCAGGCCTATCTCCTGGTGTCTCTGCACCCCTACACCAGGCTGAGGCGGCCAGTTTTACTCCGTCCAGGACACCCTCTGCCAATAATGAAACCAGCCAATGTAGTGTTTCACCTCGTGATTTCCTCCAGCTCAGAAGGGCATCTCTGGTGACATTCCCCTCCGATTGCTCCTGGCGAATTGTTCTGAGTCTCTGTAGCCTCCCTCCCTACAGGCAGACCTCCTAGTTCTCTGCTTCTTTGGGCTTTCTTGTGCTGCCTCAAAACACCACCTTCTTTTCCGGTAGAAGAACACGGCTAAAAATACTGTGCTCCTCCTCTCAGTGAGAGGTGGCGTCTACGCCCTCCCTTGTAACTGGACGGGTCTTAGAGTGAAAGGCAGCACTGTGAGGTTCGGGACTTCCCTGACAGCTCCACCTCCTCTGGGGACACGTACTGTCCCCCAGGAAAGAAGCCCCTCCCCATGCTGTGAGGAAGCCCAACGGACAGTGCGGGGAGGAACCGTGTCCTCCGAGCCCCCAAGGCTCCAGCCCCTGCCCTCCCATGTCAGCCGAGGACCCGGATGCCATGGATGAATCCAGGCCTCCCTGCTATGCCTCGGCCTGGCTCCCGACTCAAAGAACACAGAGAGAAGAACACAAGAAAATGATCATGTAGGTCACAATGTTTGGGGTGGTTTGTTATGTGGCAGTAGATAAACGGCCTTGTCCCGGGCTCTAGCCCTTCGATGGCTCCACATGCCCTCACGATAAACTGCCAGTTCTGAATTTCAAGAGCCATCTGTCCCAGCAAAACTAGACCCCTTCAGAAATTGGCCATGGCCACTCTGATCATGGCCAGCGCTCCTGGGCCCCTCTCTATCTCGAGGCCTTGTTACCTCTGTCAAAAGCCATCCTCCAACCTCTTCCCCTAGACTGGGACTCCCTTCCCACCAGGGACCAGCTGTGCACTCTCCCTCTAGCCCCTGGGAGACCCTGGCAGCCTGGAAGGGCCTCCCTCCTCTCTGTAGACTCGTGGCCATCATCTGAGATGGGAAGGAAGGAGGGCCGGGCAGGCCCTGGACTGGTGGCCAAGGACACTGCTCAGCCAGACTGGCCATCATCTGATGGACAGAGCTGCTGCACGTCTCTCAGGATGTCTGAGGGGCCACTCTCGGCCAATCTAAGCTATCCAATACCTTTAATGGGAATTAACCTCATTTCTTTAAAATAAAACGGATACACTCAGCCTGTGCAGATTGGTGCTGGCCTCCCAGTCGCTGAGATCAGAGCTCTGAGCAAGGCCCAGTTCTAGGGGCGGTCCCAGGAGGCAGGGTGCGAAGGGTGTGTGTGTGGGGAGATTGTGCTAAGCATCGGCTGAAAGGGAGGCCCTCTCCCAGGGCTCAGGGCTCATGCTAACCAAATAGCCTCTCACTCACAGGTACACCCCCAGGATCACACTTCTAAATCCATGACCTCTCGCCCTTGGCCACTGACCACCCATCAGAGTGGGTGCGACAAGTGTGACAGCAGTGTGACAGCAGAACCCTGTGGCCATGAGAATGGGCTCTTCCTTTCCCTCATTCTTTCTTGAACCTCATCACCACTGGAGGGAGGTCAGGGAGACCTGAGAGCCCCACTGGCTGGAGGGCACGGGAGGCCGGGCGGGCCCACCTGAGCTCAGGCAGCAAGGGCGTGGCCAAGGTGGGGGCTGGACTCCAGGCCACTGGCGGAGGAGCTTGGCCCAGGGCGGGCGCCTGAGGCTGGAGGATCACTTCACCTGCCACCACTGTCGAGGCAGCCAGGGCTCTGCTTCTGGAGAGGGCAGTCCAGAGCTACAGAAGGTCCTAGAGCCAGGGCCCTGCTCACCCCAGATTCCTGCTCCCCATTCCTCTTGTCTCCAAACCACAAGCAACTCTGTGCAAACTGCTGTTTAAAACAGGGTTCCTGAGGGGAGGCAGTCGCTTCTTTGTTCAGCTCAAGGTTCAGACAAAAAAACAAGGAGTGCATTTTCTCTTCCTTCTGTTCTTTATTTTCCTTTCTGCTGCCTCAGAGACAGTGCCTTTTGTGCTTAGCACAGTGAAGCTCAGAGGGGTGGTTGAGGCCTTGGCCGGTGCTGACATCCCAGCCTGAGCCCTCCACGGAGAGGGAGGGGCTAAGTGCGCTGGATCGAGACAATGGGCTGGGGGTGGGGCTGGCTTGGGGAGGGCTTCAGGAAGATGCTCTGTCTTTCCATTCCCATTTCCCCTCCCAAGCTTCCCAGAATCCTGCCCCACCTTCAAGGCTCTACCCTGGGCCCTCCTCCTCCAGAAGACCCCTGGACCACTCCACTGCCCAGCCACTCCATCACCCTCCCTCAGGTATGTGGCTCTGAATCCTGCCTCTCCTGGACTCAGCTTGGGGCTGACCCTTGCCTCCAGCCCAAGGAGTACAGGGCCAGGCACTCAGGGGGCCTGGTGAGGGGCTAGACCCCAGCTCTGGCCTCCAGGGGTCCTGCTTATTCTTCCAAAAGAACCCCACGACTCACACTGGTCACCTCCTGCCATAATCCTCTCTGGTCAGAGCTCTGCTGCCTTTGACTGTCCCTTGTGGGCGGGGTGGGGCAGAGCCCTGGCTAGAGGGTGGAATCCTGGTTCTAATCCAGCCTTTGCCCATAGCTTTGGTGTATAACCTTAAGCAAGGCCCTTGCCCACTCTGTGCCCTCTCATCGGCAAGCTGGGGTGATGATGCAGGTTCTTGCCATAGCTCGAGAATAAATGCTTTGGAAACAGGGGTCCCAATGAGCAGGAGTTGTCAATGACCCAGGGGGCGCAGGGCCACTGGCTAGGGGCTGATCCAGCTCCTCTCCCATGCCCGCATCTACCTCACCCCCTCCCCTCACAACCCTCGTGAGCTGTGCCCAACCCAAGCTTTCTGCTTGACTGCCCCGAAACAGCCCAGGCCCAGCCACTTTCTAGGACATAGGGAGGACCTCCAGGAGCCAGAGCCAGGGCCTGGGTTAGCAGGAGACAATGGTCAGTTTAAGGCCCTCATCTCTTCCCCTTTCTGGGTTCCTGGGTGTGGGGTCAGGTGGCTGGGGCTGGAAGCCCTGTGGAAGATTCCTGTGGCCATGGGCCTGTGGGGGCCAATGCCTGCAGGCCTGATCTTCTGGTCCTCCCTGCCCCTTGCTCTGGGAACACTTCTCACAGTGCCAGGCAACACACCCCAACACACCTGCCTGCTAGGTGAGCCAACCCTCCTCCCGAGCCAGTGGGTATGGAGGCTAGACTTACAGAGTGGCTGTCCAGGAGGCAAGGGGCAGCCTTGGGGCTGGAGGATGGGGACTCTGGCTCCCCATCTTTCTTGCTGGCCGTCCTGTTCCCCGGATAGGTCCCTAGGGACTGTTGCTACAACAAGTGTCTGCCTGGTGACTGAGCCCAGCCCTGAACTGGAGCAGGCAGACTCAGGGGCCACTTTCCCTTTGTTCCAGGGTGGGAGCGTCAGGGTGGGGTAGCTGGCGTCAGGCTACTCATTCCTTGGCCAGGAACTGCAAGGAGATGGCAGGGCCTGGGGCGCTGTGGGGCGGGAGCTCAGGAAAGGGCAAGGGCCTGAGGGCTCTGGCCTTCTGTCTCCCCTGCCTAGGCCCCAGTCTCGGCAACCCTCTGCCCCTAGCCTGCCCAGTAGCTACACCTCAGTCTCCCCTTCTTGTTCCGGTCCCGTCTCCCTCTCTCTGCTCCTCCAGCCCCACCCGCTCAGCAATCTCCCCACCACAGCCCGGGCTGGGCTCCTCTGCAGCTGGACAGCATGGCCTAGGGCCCCACGCCTGCCCCTGGGGCCTTCCCATCTCTGCTTTCCTGATGGTCTGGACAAATTCCTTTCCCTTTAGTTCAGCGGAGACATGGGTGGATGTTTTTTAAAAGGAACTCACTGGGAAGCAGAGGAAACAAACCCAAACAGAGAAGCCCACCACCTAGAAACGGCCTGGTCACTAAGGCAGCCATCTGTTTTAGCCACCCTTGGCCTGGGTGCAGAGACCCCCTCTGAGGGCCGGGGGGGATCTGTCTGTCTGAGGGCATGGAGGGCTCTGTCTGCTTTTCCCTGACTGTGTTGGGTCCAGACTGTCTGTCTCAGCAAGCCTGGCCCTGAAGCCTTTCCTGATAGGCACCCCTCACACCCAGCTGAATGCCTGCGCAGAGCTGGAACTCCGTAAATATTCAGTCACCGACTTCATGAACAGCTGAGTGAATGCCCGGGTCTCTGGGGCCTCAGTGTGGCACTAGAATCATCCCGACTGGACAGTCCAGGACAGACAGCTTGACCTCTGTTTCAAAGGCTCCATTCTGGTCTAAGAAGCTTTGAGCGTGGCTGCCGGGTGCTCAGCCCAGGACTCTGCATGCGTGGGGGCCTCTGGCCGGTTAGTGGTGCAGGGGCCCTCTTCTTCTCATGGACAGGCCTCCGTTACTTAATTCACTTGGAGATCCTGGAAACATCCTTGTTCTTAATGGGGTTTCGTCCTCTATATAACAGGGACAGGGCAGGAGAGTGGGACAGGACAAGCCCCCGCTGCTTTGCGGCTCCGATCGGATTCTGCCGGAGCGGTAAGACAGTGGGCTCCAAGTTTGCTCAGTGCTGGGTTCCAGTTCCCGCTCGGCTAGCCATTATCTGTGTGAGGTTGGTCAGGGTGGTGTGAACATCCTCTGAGCCAGTTTCATGGTCTGTGAGACGGAGAGCTGACCTCCCCCATCTCCTAGAGCTGTGGGGAATTTGTGAGCTTGTGGGTGCAAAGCTACCAGCAGAGTACCTGGCGCATGAATGGCTCTGGGAATGTCACTCCCGCCTGTGCAACTCCTGGGGGCTCTGGAGGGTCGATCCTCCTCTAAAATGAAAATGAGGCTCATGATGGAGATTGGCCATCCTCTTTCTGGACGGCACCAGCCACCCAGATGGCACCCGGATGTGCGCCGACACCTTTCTGGTCCTGCCCCGGGAAATGGGCTGCTGTTTTCTGCTGACATGCCCCCTCCCGCCTCCCAAGACCTGGGGCCAGAAGCCTGCGATCAAGGCAATGCCACACCATGCCCCCTCCCCACCCGCCTGCAGCCACCCCTCACTGAGAGGGCCCTGCGCCTCCTGCACCCGCTGAGCTGCCAATCGATTGAATCTGCTCCCATCCTCGGGCATGCCATGAATTTTTCATCAAGGCCTGTAGACTTTGGGAAACGCACAATTAGACGCCATCAATAATGTACCACGGGAGGCCTCCGGCCGCTCAGCCAGGCCCCAGACATGGGCGCTTCCAGCCCTGCTCTGGTGGGAGGCAGGCGTGGCACCAAGACCCCTCAGGAGTCTACCACTGACACGGAAAGAGTGTGGGATGCTGAGAGGGAGGGGACGCCATTCCGGAAGGGTTGCGCCTGCCTTGAAATCCCAGGGGACCTGCCTGATCTCAGATACGTCATTTATCAAATGGGTGCTAAGAAGCCCCCATCCCTGAAAGCATAGTGGGATAGAGCAGACAGCTGCTAGTCAAGATTAGAGTTGTTTGTGGGGTGGGGCCAGGGAAGCAGGGCAGGCATCAGGTTGGGTGGGGAGGAGAAAGAGGGGAGCACAGACATTCCCGGTGGCATTGGAGGGCCTTATTCACCCAGCTTGGCGGTCAAGGTCCACTCGTGATCCCGGCCCCACCCTCCTCCAGCCGCGCATCTTGGGGTTGGGGTAAGAGAAGAGGTTGTGCAGTTCCTCTGCCGATGGACGGAGGCGCCCTCACCCTGTCTCTGCACATCCGTTCTTCAGAGCTGCCTCTGGACAAAGCTTTTCTCTCTCCTTGGCTAGAAGGGATGGAGGCTTCCTTTCTGACCTTCTAGAGCCTGCATCAGCCAGGTCGTGACCCAGAGCCGGCCAGTGGGCAGGCGCAGACCTAAACTACGTCTGCAGATCGATCTGTGTGCCTCCATAGCTCAAGCACTCGGCCGCCGCTGTACCCATTCTACGGAGGAGGGCAGTGAGGCGCGCCACCGACCCATTCTACGGAGGAGGGCAGTGAGGCGCCCCGCACTACCATTCTACGGAGGAGGGCAGTGAGGCGCCGCCGTACCCATTCTACGGAGGAGGGCAGTGAGGCGCCCGCCGCACCCATTCTACGGAGGAGGGCAGTGAGGCGCCGCCGACCCATTCTACGGAGGAGGGGCAGTGACGCCACGCTACCCATTCTACGGAGGAGGGCAGTGTAAGCCCCTGTACCCATTCTATGGAGCAGGGAGTGAGGCGGACAGGGTCAGGGCACTTCCCTCAGCGAGAGCTGGCTCCCTGAGTCCACACTTTTCACTTCCTGCTCCGGCCCGGGGCTGGCCTCCTGTCCCCACCTGGCCTTCCAGCCCGTGAGGGCTGGTCTCACGTTCTCTGCTTCCTCACTAAGGCTGGACCTCCCAGCTCAGTGGAACTCAGGGCAGGTTACACAGCCAAAGCGGTCCCCATTGGCCGCTGGGCTCCATCCCCATGCAGGTTCCAGGCCTGGCTCCTACATGTGGAGGCTTCCTGAACAGTTGGTCCCTGCACGAGAGCTCTGGGCACGTGGCGGGGAGAAGAGACGGGACTGAGATGGTCTTGCTTCTGGCATGTTGTCGGTTTCCGCACCCTGCCTAGCTGTGGGCCTCTGCACCAGCCGAGGACGGGGCTCATGGGCACCCGGGTTCTGGGTCCCTGCACGTGGGCTGTGGGGCCTGAGATGCCAGTACCTGGAGGCCCAGCATGTGCCAAGCAAGCATGGGTCCCCATTTCTAGCAGAAATGCCACCAGTGGGCCAGAAGCTTTGGCAGACCTGAGCCACCCCCTCCCCCACCACCCAGCCAAATCAGCCCCCGGTGCCTGGGCGGGACACTTGGACCGTCTGTGGCAGAGGACTCACGGTTCCTGGGATGGGCCCAGGACAGGGGCCGACTGGGGGCAGGTGGGCAGGAAGCCAGGTGCCCCCTCCTTGTGTGGCTTCCTACACGTGTGCTGCATTTGGCCCTAGTGAGTCTACGGCCCACCTGAGACTCCATGACTCTGTCGGTGTGCAGCCAGAGCAACGGGAGGTGGGGGCACCTTCCATATGGGGGACCATGAGTACTGCCCTTCCCCCAAACCAGGCCAGGATGCTGGGGGCCTCCAGTTCAACACACATCTAGTAGCCCATTTGGGTACCAAGGGTGGGAGGTGACCGAGGCTTGGAGATGCTCACATCGTAATGTTGGGCAGCAGGCTCAGAGTGATACGATCCGCTCAGTGGTAAGGGCGGTAGTTGGGGTGCCCCTCGAGGCCCCTTCACACCCTGAGGTTCAGGCAGAGTGTAAAGGAGGCCATCCCAGAAGGAGTTTGGGAATGGGTTTTGAAGGCTGAGTAAGAGTTTGCTGACAGAGAGAGACAGCCAGCGAGAGAGGGAACACAAGCAGGGGGAGTGGGAGAGGAAGAAGCAGGCTCACAGCAGAGGAGCCTGATGTGGGGCTCGATCCCAGAACGCCGGGATCACGCCCTGAGCCGAAGGCAGACGCTCAACCGCTGTGCCACCCAGGCGCCCCAGGGCAACGAAGTAGTCTTGATACCAGGTGGAGAGACATGGGAGAAAACAGCAAAACATGACTGGTCTAACAAAAAGAAAAAGAAGCTCGAATAAGAGTCCTTTGGTAGTTGACAAAAAAATCCTTTTCCAGTCCGGAAGTTTAAGCAATCATTATCGGAAAGAGAGGGATTGTTTAAAGCGCCAATTTGAGTATTTATGTCAGAAACCCAGAAATATTTCGTGATCATCTGGACCGTATACATAGCATTTTGGTTTTATGCGAACACACAGTTCACCGACTGTACAGTTAAAACGTCTAATGCCGTTCTATTTTGTAAAACTGCTTTAAGCCCTTGTGTTACTTCAGTATTCAGTAGAGAAACGCTATGTCGAGTATCACTTAGGTCTTGACCGAGTACTTAGTAAGAGCTTCCGTGTGCCTGACAATACGCTCCAGTCTCAAAGAAGGAACAGAGATGGATGTTAGGTGGTCGTACCAATGAGACACAGAACATGTCCACCATCGTTTTAAATTTGGAAGGTTGGCTGGGTTGGTAATGGTTTTAAAATGGGTCCGCGCAGGCAGGCAAAACCCAGAGCACAGCGGCCTATCCAGCCTGGGGGAGGCCATGGCCACAAGTTAGAACCGCATAGCCATTGGGTGCCGTTAGGAGACAGTCATCTCATTCTGGGCCCCTTTAACTGCAGTCAAGGTATCAAGGGCTCTTCGGGTTTGGAGGGCCATTTTTGAATTTGTGTAATAAGAGATGGTCCGTTGTCACCTTGTAGGGATCAAGGGAGTCCACATCTAGGGACAATTTCTCTTAGCCGAGTTTTTGTCACTTCCGTGGCCTTTTTACCCAAATCAGTAGCCTGGTGTAAACCCTGTATTCCCTTCCATAGGTTAATTTTGGGTATAAAGATTTTTTTCCTTCATTATTAACAAGCCAGTCCTGTGCCTTTCTTGGTCTGAATGGGCTGGACTTACAGACTTTACTGGAGTTCAGACTGGTACAAACTTAATATTTGTTTATGTCGTGCTGCCGGCTTGGCTGCGCCGTCTGCTGAATTGTTTCCTTTAGACCCTAAGGTCATGTCCTTTGATGTCCTTTGAGGTGAATCACAGCTGCGTCTTTCGTAAGTGTACAGCAGTAACAAGAGTCATAATTTCAAGCCCGTATTTGATTGGGGAGTCATGGTTTAATAATAACCCCCTTTTCTTCCAAACTGCTCCATGAGCATGTAGGACTAGGGAAGGCATATTTGGAGTCAGTATAAAATATTAACTTTTAAGGCTTTGGCAATTGCCAAGCACGAGTGATCACTATAGCACACTCAGCTTTTCTTTTTCTTTTGTCCATGAAACTATTGTCATCAGTAAACCAACTGTCATCTGTATTTCCAATACGGGCATCTTTTAAATCTGGTTGACAGCATAAACAAGACCAATAACCTCTGAATAGTTATGCTCCATAGAGGTACGATGGTCAGGTCCAGGCATAAGGGGAGCTGGGTTTAAAGTCTGACGGGTTTCAAGTATTATTTCAGGCGTCTCTATAAGTATAGCCTGGTATTTAATAAGTCGGCTTCCTATCATCTGTTGGTGGCCTTTGGTCTCTAAGACACTCTGGACCTGATGTGAAGTCATTACAGTCAGGGACTGTCCCATAGTGAGCTCTGAGGCTCTTTTTACCAGGAGGGCTGTTGTATGCTTGGCTAAAGCCTCTCTACTTGTAATTTTACATTAATAGAGGTAGTTCCTGGGACAAATGTGACTTAAGGAATAAAACCATCGAGAAGCCCTCTTTGTTTGAGGTCTAGCCTTAATATCCTAATTATGAGGAATCACTGGCAAGGGGGGAAGACTTGTCTCAGGAGATAAGGGCATCCCCAAGTCATCAACCAGTCCAATCACAAGGAAAGTGGGGTCATCCATTATCTCCACAAGCCCATAGTTAACCCTATGGAGTGGGGTAAGCTCTGGCTTTTAAGGAGCGATTTTGTCATCCCAGCCACAGAGAACTGGTCAAGGTGCTAGTTGAGTTATACAGTTGTTGGGGAATCAACCCCATTTTCCAGCTGTTTAAATAATCATGTGCCCATGGGGTCCTGTTATCCCCACAGAATAACAAGCAAGGAAATTGTCTACACATGAGCTACTGTGGTGATTTCTCTGAAGTTTACCTCAGGCTGTCTAGCTTAGGTAAACAAGAAACATTTACAGACAATCAGATCTAGAATTTAACATCCACAAAGGTGTGTTATTGAAACATAATTTCTTCTCTCTAAAATAATCCTCATGTTTAATCATAGATAGCCAAATCAGGACTAATTTATTTGAAAAACAAGTCCAGTTTTAACAAACTTGACCTAATCACTTACATAAGCTCAGCAAGAATAGTGACTGATCACAGAGATCTTTTAGAATCTGCTTTGCTGGAACTTTTATAAGGAGTCTCTAGCATGAACTTTTAGTAGGCTCTCCAGGCCAGAAGCCAAATATTTGCCATCAGACATGCCTGCAATCCCTGTAGATTTGGGCGAATTCTTCACTGAGGTCCCCAAAGTATCCTGAGGTTCCTGCAGGGAACTTCCTGCCAGGAAGTGACATTCTTTACTCACCTGGTGAGGCTGCTGGGAGCTCTGTAAGCAAGGTATCAGGCCAACAGTTCCAAGGGGCTTTATGGCTCCAGGTTTCATCAAGTCAACCTTCGTTCCTTAAAGCTGTTTGGTCATATCTGAGTCTATGTGTGTCTCTCTCAAATATGACATTCCAGTCAAAACCTTGGTAAAATAACCAACGTTTCCGACGGTGTCCTGTTACAAGAAGATTCTTATTGAACTTATGCAAATGACTATGATTGCCATGGAAGAAAGAATACTTACTGAGACCTTTTGAATTTCAGAGGGTTTAGGTAGAGACAAAAGTTAAACGCTTCAGTTTGTTCACAAATGAATACTTTATCACGTTTCTGTAAGTCATGAATATCTTAAGAGAAAGTTTCCTTAATCTGGAAGTGTAAACATTAGAGAACCAGCAATGTTTCAAACAAGAGTCACAACACTGTAATTGTCTTTTTAGTTCATTTAGTCCCATGTGACTAATTCTTGTTTGGTTTGAATGCAGCTTTTTAGTTCTGGAAATTCGTACTGATTTCAGTTTTGATCTTAAGGATATTGAATATCTGCTTTTGTCTTAAAAGTCCTTTTTTATGCATCTTCTTGAAAATGAAACTCCTTTTGCAAGAGGAAAAGAGCAATTATAAATGACAAAAAACTCAGAACTGGACATTGCTAATGATCTGATAGAATTCATTATGATGCAATTGACAAGGAAACCAGTTATTTCCGTGACACATACCATGTCAACAGCCAGAGTATCGAGTGATGAAGACCTTACACCAGAACGTAACATACCAAACAAACAAGCCTAATTTGTCAATGAGACTTTATTCACGATTAAAATCTTGGGGAAGTTTGTTAAAACCTTAGAAAAATTTAAAGCACATACCTAAATAGGATTAAGGATGTTAACAACCTGATAAAGGCAAAACATAGAAACTGGTTTTTCTGGGCAGTCAAAGAGAAAACAACTGCTTACATTTTCTTATCAAGAGCAGACCAACAATTCAGGAAAACTCGTCTTTTGGAACAGAGAGAAAGCAGTCTTTCAATCTTGTATCAGTGTACTTTAAAATCCACTCATTTCAGGGGCGCCTGGGTGGCACAGCGGGTAAGCGTCTGCCTTTGGCTCAGGGCGTGATCCTGGTGTTATGGGATCGAGCCCCACATCAGGCTCCTCCGCTATGAGCCTGCTTCTTCCTCTCCCACTCCCCCTGCTTGTGTTCCCTCTCTCGCTGGCTGTCTCTATCTCTGTCAAATAAATAAATAAAATCTTAAAAAAAAAAAATCCACTCATTTCAATCTTAGTCCACCCTGACCACACCTAAAATTCCTTACCAAAGATTTCCCTTCACAAACCTTCTACAGCTTTCCTCTGCATTCAGATTTTGTCCCAAGCCATTGCTTTCCAAACAACCAGTCTCGTTTAGGACAAAATAACCTTCTTTTACCTTCAACAAAAATGCATTCCCATTCCTTATATCTTTCATATCTCCTACTTTTCTACATACAGAGTTGCTTCCCTTATTCCCATCAGTCTTAATACATTTAGCAGAATTTTGCACTCTTAGAAACCCTGGTCTCCAGTGAAGACTTAAGTAGTAACCAGTCGTGAACTGTTTCACCAGAATTCTGTAGACAGCAAATTTATGACTCAATCAGTACAAAACATGTTTACCAACAGATTTAAATATCCTTAGTTTCTTTGCAGTAAGAAGTCAAAAAGCACAAACCTACGTCCAATACTCGATGCTTTAGCACTTATCTTATTTGGAAAAGACCTACATGTCCAACAAATCTAATCCCATTTATTCTCCAAGCAAACCTTTAAAGTTTCAAGTTACCAAAGACTTTGAAAGCTATCTTAACAATTATCTATGAACACCTGGAGACAGATAATTAACCGTCATTTTCGTCATCTTTTTACTAACAAATTGCAACAGAGATGATATGAGCTAATTTGACCTTCAGCAAAACTTGATAGAATAAAAGTTTCACATTTACTGCTGATGACTTAAAAGACATGTCTATCAATTAAACCAACAAACTTAACTTAGTTTAAATACTGAATTATGTTCCACCTGGATCCTCCCATTGTCAGTTTTTACCTGAGACACTGGTGGGGAAATCTGGAGTAGGGGGTGTTAGGTCCAGGGGGTGCTCTTCTTGCTCCTTGACAGTGAAGGGAAAAGGAGCCGCGGTTCCTGAGGCACCAGCATGGTCTAGAAGCCAGTTACGCAGCCCGCATTCAAGGTGGTGCAGAAACGGGAGAAGGGGGAGGGGGAGACAGCAGAGCCAAAGCGCTGCCAGAGGGCAGAGAAAGGGTTCCCGGTTCTAGAGCTCAGCAGCTCCAACAGAGGAGCAGACGCCATGTTTCCCCGCCAACAAGGGGGATGGGCAGTCCATGTCGGGCCGGAGAAGACAGGGAATTTCCCCGAAACAAAGGGAGTTTCGGCAGCTGCTTGGGAATATTCCTTAGCATCCCCGTCCCAAGGGAGACTAACCACAGTTGGCTCCAGTTATAGCCATTAACCCGGGAAATGAGTGAGGAAGAAGCCCCCACATCTATTAGGAGGAACAGTGAGGGAGTCAGAGTCCCCTTTGCCAGGGATGGCCTGCATTTCCTCCAGCAAGTGGGTTTACTCGGAGGAGGCCTATTTAGATGATTACCATCCAATTTTACTAGCCAGACACATTCAGGCAAACACATTCTGCCCTGTTTCCTGCAGAGGAGACCTAACGGACAGATCCCACTGAGGCCATGCAGTGTTATAGGAGCTCAGTGCTTTCCTAAGTTTTGCAATCCGAATTATTTCCAGTGGGTTAAAAGGCACCCCAAGGGAGAGTCCTTGGGAACTGAAGAAGAAGCCTACTGAGGCCATGCTCCCAGAAAAGTAAAGAAGGTCCATTACCAAATCCCCCCCTGACTCCTGGGTGGTGTCCCACGCAGGATATGTGAGAGGTTCTTGTGTGCCAAAAGCGACCAGAAGGGTCCCTCAAACAAGACATCACTATTGATCACAATCCCGCCTTCCCATGAAGGCATTCCTGCCATCAAAGGCCCCGTAGGAGGGATGCCGGCGTCCCCTCCCCTGTCCCATCGCATCCTAGGCTGCCAATGGGTGCCTGGTGAATGGGCTGAAATACCCGTGCCGTGCAGTCCTATGCCCTGAAGGTTGCATTCTGCCCTGCCATTTTTAACCCATGGAAAATACTAGAAAAGTTTTACAAGGGGAAATCACCCAATTCTGTAATAAGTAGTTAGTAGAGGACATTGACGGAAAGCAGTAAAGATGGAAATCCATCATGGTCTAAGCAACATTCCAACACATGTGGTCTTTACAGCCAACTTCCTAGGAAACGGTCCCCGGTTGGGTTGTAATTCGGGCAGGTACTGGTTTTGGCCAGCTCCGAGTGGAAGTCCCGTGGCCAGAAGGGGCTAGATCAGGGATATGGAGGGGATCACATTAGATCAATCAGGAGGAAACCTCGCACGGGAGTCTTAAGATTGGCAGCTGTCCTGGTGACTTAGGTAGCTGTCCTGTGCCCAAGACAGACAACCTTGTATAAGGACAGGAATAAAGAGAGAGCATCAAGTTTCTGGATCTTGTTACCATCCCGGCCAGGGTACTAACTTCTAGCCAAAAGGCAGACTCTCTCCTCCCCGTAGAGTAGCCATGGGCTAGAGGATTACAGCCTGAGCAGTCGGCATGAAAGTGCTCCAATAAGACCATACTCCTTGAAGGGCCCCTGGAATGAGAGTAAAGGAAGAGGAGAGAAAGTACTCACCAAGTTTGCACCGCGGCTCAAAGTCCACATGAGACCCCGGACTTAAAGCCCCAAGTTGGGTGCTGTATGATGTAGGAAAGACAATGTTAGGGTTCAAAGCCAATGGCCAAGAAAGAATCCTTGAGACGTCTTTAGTGCAAAAAAGTGATTTTATTAAAGCATGGGGACAGGACCCATGGGCAGAAAGAGGTGCAATGGGGTCATGAGGAGTGGCCCATTATATACTTCCAAGTTGGGAAGGGGTTAGGGATAGTGTAAGTCTCTAATGAATTTTGAAGACAAGGTTTCCAGGACCTTGAGGGGCTAGCTATTGTTGGGAAATTTCATTTATTACCGTCTAATAAAATCTGAGTCATGAGACCCTTCAGATATCTATCTATAGGCATATGCTTGGGGATGATTGCCAACGCGTATCTTGGGGGTTTTAAAGATAAAGGAAATTTCTAAAGGAATTTTTATACATTAAAGTAGACTTACAGGATCCTGGGGGCGGTGGGGGGGTGCGGGGTGGTGGTCAGGCTAGGATTGCCTTTTGCCCTTAGCAAAGCATTAACATCAAGACAGCTGAGTTCCTAGAGGAATGTCACTCTGCCTGTTTCAAGGACTTGTCAATGGGCTGTAGGCAGTAAGGAAACTTAATAATTTTTCTTCTGCTTTTGTCTCCCACGTCACCACCCACACTGCCTCTAATCCAGACACCTGTCTACACCTGCCCTGCCCTCAGGCTTCTTCCTTCCCCTTGGAGAGTGAAGCCTCTCCCTGTTCCTACCCCCTGCTTCAGCCCGGGCCCCCCGTACACCCCTCCCTACCTATCTCCTCATTTTCCCGAAAGTCCTCTCTCTGTCCACCCCCATGCCTCTCCCTCACCCTGTGTCCCCAGCTCCCTCTGTCCCTTCTCAACCTCACTGACCCCTCACCCCATCCCCCGGGTTCTGGCATTCAGAGCACTGGCCAAGGTCACCAGGGGTCAGCTTCTCAAAGCCAGACCCAGAGGCTCCCTCTGCAGATCTGAAGCTGTTGAGCCTTCTCACCTTTCTTTCAGAAACTTTTAAATTGTGATATGTAACCCACGTGGGTTGCATTGAACGTAAAAATAAAACACAACGAAATTCTTAGAAAGCAAATGCCCCGCCGCCACCACCCAGGTCTCGGAATAGAACAGCGCCAGCACCCAGAAGCCCCTCGTGGCCCTTCTGCCCTAGACATGACCACGGCACTGGCTTCTTGTCTGGCTTTGCTACTTTATCCCGTCACCGCCTAAGTGGGCCTCCCCGGGCCCTGCGTCCTAACAGCCCAGGGCTTGACCTTCGTCCAAAGGGCATCACAGCACGCGTGTCACTTTGCGGGTGGTTCTCTGGTTGCACTTTGTGTGTGAGATGCAGCTGGGAGTTTGCTCCGTGCTGGGGTTCCTCTCTTCTACGGCTGTGTGGTTTTCCCGCGTTCCTCAGTCTGCCCCCGGGGGCCTCCTCAGTTCTCGAACGCTTTGAGAAGGTGGCTTTTCCGTGGTATCCAGGTCTTTAGCTTATCTGCAGGCAGCAGGGGGGATCTGTCCTACCCAATGTACGGGGACCCAAAGACCCTCCTTTGTGAAGCTCCGTGGCCTTGGCTTTGCTGGCTGCTCCCCCGCTCTCTCTCCCACCTTTCTGGCACTTGCCCTGAACTTGAGGGCTCCTCTCACTATCACCTTCATCCTGGAGCTCCCTTCCTCATTCTACACTTCCCTGAATCTGGAAAATCTCCTTCCTTCCAAGGCCTCCCTTAGACCTCCAAGGGCTGCCCTCCCCACCCCGGCTCCAGCCAAGATGGTCCCCAAGCTTCACCACCATCAGTTGCCTGTGACCGCCCCTCACCCCACGTGCCTCACTCCTCCCCAGGCCAGCACCTCCTCTTCCCCGCTGGGTGCATGCACCTCTTCCCTGTCCCCTAAGACCACAGACAACAACTCCTCCTCCTCCTCTTCCACCCCTTCTTCCTTCTCCCTCCTGCAGCTCCTGCTGTCATCTCCATGCCAGCTGCCTCTGCTGGCTCGGGTCCCATCCCTTGTCGCCTGGCTCACTGCGCCTGGCCTGCATTCCCTACGTGCTGGGCAGCCAGGGGGTCCTTATCACACACACGCACACACGCACACACGCACACCTGCCTCACAGCTAAGCCCTTCGGTGACCCTACAGGACGAGTCCAAGCCCCTGAGACGAGCCTTCAAGAACCTCTTCTGTTCGCCCTGCCCTCTCTCCAGCTGTACCCCTACACTCTCCTCCCCGTCCTCTGCTTTCCAGGAATTCCCTGCTCCGTTCCTCGTTCCTCGTCACACACTCGCCTCCCTGCCTTTGTCGCAGTGTCTCCTCTACCCAGAGAACCCCCACCCCCACCCCCAGTAACACCTACTCATCCCCAGAAGTCCATGCAGATGATCAACTCCTCCAGGAAGCCTTCCCAGCCCCCCGCCTGGATTAAGAGCCTCCTCTGAGCTCCCCTCTGTCACAGGCACTTCCTGCCATCTCCTCTGTGTACGACCCCGCAGGCAAGGAGGGACAGTCGGGGCTCTTCTGTGCTCCTCGGCCCCAGCACGGAATGGACCTGGTACACAGTGGTGCTCAGCAAGTGTTGGCGGACTGTGTGTTTACTCGGCTTTCTGACTGGGTCTCCGTGACTTTGGGCATTTAGACAATGAGGGTCTAGAGGCATTTCTGGTCAACTAGTTGGTAGGGGCTCCGGGTACATTGGAAGACCCCCACTTGGATGAGATAACCTCCGACTCCCCCATGAGAACTTCCCAGGGGGAGGGGTACAGTAAGCATTGCCCTCTTCAGGCTTTTGTGAAAGAGAACCACCACCCTTTCTTTTTAATTAATGATAAAGAGGGTGAGGAGGGGGCTGGGCCTCAGTTTCTGGAAAATGGGAATAGTCCCATAACCACACCTCCTGTGCCTGGTTCCCAGGGCTGTTGTGAGAATAATTTTTCTAAAGCACTCAGAAGGGGTTACGGGGACCTCCTCTGTGCCAGGGCCTGAGCTGGCCCTCCTCACACCCTCACCCCCCAGCCGTCCCGCGCACTGGGGCTGTTTTCGCCCTCCACAGATGAGGACCCTGAGGCTCAGAGTGCAGCTGCCACCCCCCAGAGGGACAGAGGGATTATTCGACTCTGGGGCGACCTGATGCTTCTCACCTCCACAGACTGAGAGCCAGGGTCCTGTGGGGACCAGTGGGTGAGAGGGGTGCAGCGGGCACTCGGGGTCAGGCACAGGTAGAGTCAGTGTCCTCGGGGGACGACGTGCCGGCCCAGGGGGGGGACAGGGAAGAGGCTGATATCCTGTCTACCACCCCCAGCACAGGCCGGGAACCGGAGGGAAGGAGGGAGCAGCCAGAGAGGCAGAACCACAACGGGAATCTGGGGCATGGTGTCCCGCATGTCCTCAAGGCTGGGCTGTGACGCAGAGCGTGGCCCTGAGTAGAAAGCCTCGCCCAGGCTGTGGGGAGAGGTCAGGGCTACCCCCCCCCCGCCCCGGCAGTCCGCAGCTCCCCGGCCGGGCCTCACTGCCCAAGGTCACTGCTCAGCTGTGGAGGTGGGTGAAGCTGAGGTGGGGGGGGGGCGGGGCAGCCAGCGCTCTGGGTCCCAGGGATAGAGGGCGCTGGCGGGCAGAGACTGAGGTTGGTAGGCCAGGGTCCCTCTCCCTCCTGGGGACACCTCATTCGCAGACAGCAGGCAGGCGGGGGGTGGCAGAGCGGCCTGTGGAAGGTCTACAGGGCTAATCTCCAAGGGGCAAAGTCCCAAAGAACCCATGGCCCTCCCTCCAGAAGGGGCCATGTGGCTGAGGCTAGGACACCCCCTTCACCAGGAGTTATGCTCTCTCACTACCCCTTTTACCCTGGCTCTGAGCCTCAGCTCTCTCTGTGTGTGTAGGGGGGGGTTAGAAAGAGAGCCTCGCCCACCCCCAGGACTGTTCAGAGTTTGAGAAGAATGAGATCTTAGAGTGGGGCCCTGGATGAGAGGAGCGGGGACCTTCCCCGGCTCCCCCCTACTCCCTCCACGTGCACATGCATACGTGCATATTCCCACTCGCACCCTGCCCCGTGGACTGTAAAATGACGAAGGTCAGGTGTGGGAATGGGGGTTCCTGGCACAATGCTCAGCGTGGGTGTGGGTGTGGGTGTGAAGGGGGATGCGAGGGTGTGTGCTGGAGAGGAGGGGTGGCTCTCGAACCTGTGAGAGGCCTCGATGCCAGGCCTCTGAGTTGACACAGAGCTGGGAGGAAGCTGGTGCAAACCTTAGGAGCTCACTCGGAACCGTGAAGATCTCACCCCTCCGCGCCCCCAGCACAGAGGCTCCCATGCCCAGGGCTCTGAAACCCAGCAGAGCTCTTCCCCGCCCGGGCCCCTGTCCCCTACCCCTAGTTTGGGCAGGGCACACCTGAAGGAGAAGCTGCCATGAGGGCCTGGGAGCAGGGCCCCCCAGGAGCTGAGAAGAACTCAGTACTGCTGAGAGCTGGGAGGGCCCCCAGAGGAGAACCATGGTGTGGAGGCTTCGTGGACTTACACAGACTTGAGCCAGGATTTGTTTATTTTTTAGTTCGTTCAATGCTTTTAACTCTTTTATGTGAAGTACACACATTCAGACAAATGCACAAAACATAAATGTGTCCGCTGCTGTGATTTATCACGGGTCCCACAGGTCAAAAGGTGCAGCCCAAAAACTCCCCTGCACCTCCAGTCACTCCCCCCAGCTCCCTGCATAGATCCCACACCTTGACTTCTAACTCTAGTGTTTCAGTTTGCCTGGATTTTTTTGGTTTTTTTTTTTAAGATTTTATTCATTTGTTTGAGAGAGAGAGCGCGCGCGCCAGCACGAGCTTGCGCAAGAGAGAGCAGGAGCTGGGGGGAGGGGCAGAGGGAGAGGAAGAAGCAGATCCCCGCCAAGCAGGGATCCAACGTGGGGGGGGGGGCTCGATTCCAGGACCCTGGGATCATGACCTGAGCCAAGGCAGATGCTTCGCTGACCCAACCGACCGAGCCACCCAGGCGCCCTAAGTTGGCCTGGTTTTGAGTCAAATCTCTATGGAATCATAGGGTAGGTACTTCGCGTCCGACTTCTTTTGCTTGAGATTAAGTGTGAGAGCCTCCTCCCTGCGGTTTCGAGTAGTTGGTGCTCGTTTATTCCTACCGCTGTCTATATTCCATTGTGTGAGTATGTCTCCGTTCTACTGTGATGGCCATTCGTGTGATTTCCACTTGGGATTAATACAAATAATGCTGCGAGGAATGTTCTCACACCTGCTGCTTGAGGCGGGATGCACACGTTTGGTTGGATATACACCGGGCGTACAACCGCAGGACCATAGGCTATGCCTGCGTTCGACCTGAACAGTACCCAGCGGGTACTGCGTTCGACCTGAACAGTACCCAGCGAGTACTGCATTGAACCTGAACAGTACCCAGCGACCAGGCAGTTCTCCAAAGTGATGGTGACCGTTCAGCTCCCCCCAGCAGTGAGGAAGCATTCGGCTTGTTCCACCCCCTCCCTCATCCACATTTGACACGGTCAGGATTGTTTAGTTCCGTTTTTGTCATTCTAGTGGGTGTATAGGAATATCTCGTTATGGTTTTAAATGACTAATGAGAGCGGGCACCAATTCACATGCTTAGTGACTTATTCTGTCAAGGGCCAGTTCACATCTCTTGTCCATTATTCCCTTGAGTGGTCTTTTTCGTACTTATTTGCAGGAGTTATTTTTATATCTGAATATGAGCCTATTATCCGTCCCGCATGTTGCAAATATCTCCTATTGGTCTTGCCCACTCATCCCCTTAATAATGTCTTTTCATGAATAGAGGTTCTTAACTTAAATGGGCCAAATTTATCAATCCTTTCCATTTCTGCTTGTGCTTTTTTGTGTCCTGTTGCTCAAAAGCGTTCCTTCCCCGATGTTCTTCATGGTATTCTTATCTTTGTCTTCTAGAAGCCTTACTATTTTACCTTTTACACTTAGATCTCCATCTATCTGGAATTTATTGTTGCTTACGATATGTGACGGCAGCCAAGTTTCCCCTTTCCCATATAGATGTCAAACTGACACAGCAGCATTTACTATAATCACAGTCTTATCCCTGCAGCCCTTGAGTGCCATCATTGTCATGGATCGAGAGTCCATGTGCATGTGGGTCTGTTCCAAGGCTCTCTATTCTGCTTCTTTGACCTACTTATCAATCTTGGCACTGATATTAGCCTGTCTTAATTACTGTAACTTTATCATAAGTCTTGATAGTTGATAAAATAAGTCTTCCCAACTGTTCTTATTCAAAAATATTTTAGCTCTACTTGCCCTTTTTATTTCTCAGAATCATATAGAATTAGCTTGTCTATTTCTACACACACGAGTTATGATTTTGATTGGAAGTGCATTAAATCTATAAATCAATTTTGGAAAGAACTAACTCTTTAAATATTGCATCTTTCAATCCATGAGCATGGTATGACCTTCAATGTCTTTAGATTTAAATTATTTTAAATTAGATGAATAATATATGGATATATTCTTATTAGAAATATAAAATTAGGGGCCCCTGGCTGGTTCATTCGGTTAAGTGCCCAACTCTCAGTTTTGGCTCAGGTCATGATCTCAGGGTCTTGAGATCAAGTCCCATGTTGGACTCCATGCTGGTCAGGAAGCCTGCTTAAGATTCTCTCTCTCCCTCTTCCCCTCCACCACCCCCCCAAATTTATGCACTCTCTCCCTCTCTCTCTAAAATATATATTTTTTAATATATTCTATTAAAAACATGTATGATTAGAAATGAAACAAGTACTCCTTTCCCTTCCCAAACAGAGCAGCAGCCACTGTTCTTATATACCTGTATGCATGCCAGTGCACGCGTGCACACACACACACACACACACACATTTTGGATGGGATCATAGCAATTTGCCACGTATTTAATAATATCGTGCAGACATCTCTCTGGGTCAGAACAATCTGCCGAGGTTGCTCTGTGTGAGTACTGCTGTAGCCAGAGACTGTGTGTGCCCTGGCGGAAGTCTATGGGCTGAACTCACTGAGCATCCTGGAACCTACTCTTGCACACGTGCGTGTCCCTCTAGGAGATTTAGTCCCGCAAGCGAAGAAACCCATCTGAATGCTGCTGTAATTATTCAGAGCTGACATAATCCAAGCCGGAATGGGGCGGGGAGGGAGAAAAAGGGCAAATTTCCTTTTCCAAAATAATACGTGCTTCCTCTTGACAGTCTCCTGGGCCACACCCCCCCCCCCTGTCGGTCCCAGGGCTGCCATAAATGGAATGCGTGGGACCCAGCAGAGGCTGGGCGTGGGGCCCAGCGTGAGGGCAGCAAGGACGAGGAGGAAGGGGTCTGACCTGCTGATTAAAGCAGCCACTGAGCAGAAACGGGGCAGGGTGAGAGTGGGATGAGAACCAGGTCACACCTGGCCTGGGCAGGGCCCTGTGCCCGCTGCCGCACGCGCTGACCCTGAGCTTCTCGGCAGCCCGAGGGGTCTGAGGCTTAGCAAGGAGGAGGGACATGTCTGGGCTCAGTGAGTCAGTGGCCACCCTGGGCTTCTGACCAAGGCCTGACCGCAAGGCCCTGTGTGTGTGTGGTCTCTAGGCCAATGCTGCCCAATGACACCAGATGGGCCCATCTAGAGGTGCCAAGGCCTGGAACTGAACTGGGGCTGGGGAGACGGACCCCGGACTGGCACCCGTTAGAGGGAGTCCGGCCAGAAGGCTAGACAGTGGCAGGTGACAAGTGGCGTCTGATGAGTCACCGCTGTCTGGGAACCCTTCTCCAAGGAGCCAGTGGCCCACACGCAGCAGGTGGAGGCAGCAGCCGGGAGCCAGGCCACCTCCCCAGTCAGCAGGGGGCCCAGGTGCGAGTTGGGGGCAGAGCTCTGCTTCCTGGAAACTTGAGGGCCTGGCTCAGCCGAGGAGCCCCCACTCCCACATGCCAGGCCTCAGGAGGGCCACGGGCCACCACCGGGGCTTAGCAAACTCTGCCCTCCTCACTTCCCTCCTCCCACCTCCTCCCCCTCTACCGACCTTCCCGGCCTCACATTTTGGTTCCTTTTTTATATTTATATCCAAGAAATACCCTTTAAAAATTTTTTTAATAAATAACAGTAGGGAATTTTTTTTTAAGATTTTTATTTATTTATTCGACAGAGATAGAGACAGCCAGCGAGAGAGGGAACACAAGCAGGGGGAGTGGGAGAGGAAGAAGCAGGCTCCCAGCAGAAGAGCCTGATGTGGGGCTCGATCCTGTAACGCCGGGATCACGCCCTGAGCCGAAGGCAGACGCCCAACCGCTGTACTACCCAGGCGCCCCTACAGTAGGGAATTTTTTACCACAAAACAAATGCCACCAATGTAGCCCATTCTTCTCCTACGCAGAACGAGGGCAGCGGGATGGCACAGTGCTTACGAACACAGACTCAAGGGCCAGCAGGCCCGAGTCTCAAACCCTCTCTCTGCCTCTCATTAGTTTTGTGACTGAGCGAGTTACACGCCTCTCTGCGCCTTGGTTTCCCCGTCACTGCGATGAGGATGATGACAGGCTGGATGCGAGGCTCGATGTGGGGACTAAGTGAGGGAGGGCCTACCCGGGACACAGTCGGTGCTCGGAGAGCACCCGATATAAGGACTTTTGTCACGCCTAACCAAAGACAGAGCCCAGCAGCCTGGCCCCACCTCATTCCCTAGATCTTGCAGCTGGATCCCAGCCCTGACCTCAAGTCTTTAACTGGGGCTCCTGGGCCTACCCTATGTCTCTTCCTGCCCCCACCCCCCGGGGTGGTAGGGGGCCTGTGGCCTGGGCTCAGCCCCAAGTAGCATTCACTGGGAGTTCTGAGCATTCTTGTCTGGGTTCTTAGTGACATGAGTAAGGACGGGGATTAGAAAAGGGGAGAAGGAGAAGGCAGAGAAGTGTCTTGGAGTTAACCAGGCCCTGAAAACCTGGCCCCGGGGTCTTTCGAGTCTCTACCACTCATGGGCTCCCTCACCAGGGGTGTGAGCCCCAGGTCCCTCTCCGTTGGCATCACAGGAAGAGACATGGCCCCCGGGAGAGACCCTTGGCATGACTGTTCTCCGTGGCCAGGAGGCATGGAGGCCAAGTCATTCCCACCCCCTCAAGGAGTTGCTAAGACTCAAGGGCACAGCTTGGGGTTCAGTCTGCTCCTTGGCCTGCTGAATTCCAAATGGGGGTGCAGATGTGGAGCTGGGGCACGGGTTCTGAGCTCTGGCACCCCCAGGAGATGAACAACTACCGGCGGGCCATGCAGAAGATGGCGGAGGACATCCTGTCGCTGCGGAAGCATGCCAGCATGCTGGAGGCCGAGAACCGCGTGCTGAGGAGCCAGCTGGCCCAGGGGGAGGGCGACGAGGAGCAGGACGACACCAACAAAGCCCAGAAGCTGGATGAGGGTATACGGGACCCTGAGAGCCTCCGGGTGCCCACCCGAGCGCGGGCTCTGGAGTGTGGGCCGGGGTGGTGGGGAGCCTTTCCCAGCTCTGCCTGCTCCTGGACACCGGTGGGGGCCTCTCCGGGATGGGGAATGGAGACTCCAGTCCTGTCTCGAGCGTAAGGACGGAGAGACGCCTGCCCCTGCCCCCCAGCTGTGCTGAGCTGGGCGATGCCTCCTCCCTGAGCCAGCTCCCCCACCCCACCAGTGTCCATGAAGCAGAAACTGCTGCTGAGCGAGCTAGACCTGAAGAAACTGAGGGACAAAGTGCAGCATTTGCAGAATGAGCTGATTCGAGTGAGCTGGGGCTAGGGGTGGGGCAGAGGGCCTGGGGAGCAGAAGGGAAGGGAGCTGGGGGGTGTCCAGAGCAGTGTCTGGGAGCAGAAGGGAGAAAGGCATGGAGGGAAGGGGGCACTGCGGTGGAAGGCTCAGCGGAGGGGTCAAGGGTAACCCCGGACACCTCTCCTTTCCCCGCCCCCCTGCCCTCCTCCACCTACAGAAGAATGATCGAGAGAAGGAGCTGCTCCTCCTGCACCAGGCTCGGCAGCCGCAGGCGGCACTGCTGCAGCGGTGCCAGGACAAGCTGAAGAAGATGAAGGCTCTGGAGGAGACTGTGCGGCACCAGGAGAAGGCAGGTGCCCCCGGGGGCCACGCGCCAGGCGCCAGCCCCGGATGGGAAGGTGTGGAGCCCCCCTGCCAGCCTAGCCTTCGCGCTCTGCCTTCCAGGTAATCGAGAAGATGGAACGGGTGCTGGAGGACAAGCTGCGGGACAGGAAGGAGCCCCTGCTCAACAGGCTGCAGGGAAAGCCCACCACAGGTGAGTCTGCTCCCCAGCTTTTGTTCCACCCCCGCGGGCCTGGCCTTCCCGGAGCATGGGCTTCGGGAGCAGAACTGCGGCAAAGGATGCTACCCCGCACCAAGGCAGGCAGTGAGGGGCTCCCAAAGGTCCCCTGGGCTCCCTTCTCTGCCAAGAAGCCCCTCAGGACACATGGGGACAGTGTGTGAGCCAGGCTAGAAAGACAGGGGCCCCTGCTCAGACCCACAGAGAGGCCCCGCAGACCGGACTGAGCAGACAGTCCCGAGAAGAGGGGCTGCCCGAGCCCTTCCCGGGACTTCCGCGTCTCCCCACGTCTTCAGAATCTGCTTCTACCAAACAAACAGCACTTTTTTGTTTCCTCCACTGTCCTTAACCAAAGCCACCTAGAAGGGCCAATCTGAGGCAGGGGATGAGTGGGGGAGAACCAGGTCCCACCATCCCAGGCTGGCCAGACAGACAATTTCGCTGAGCCTTCCGTGCAGGCTCACGGGGAACCTCCATGTGCCCGGCCCCTGGGCGGCCTTCACTGCATAGGGGTGTTGGGGGAGGGGGGCCTTTGGAAAACAGTGCAAGCTGGGGCTGCCTTTCAGGAGCCCCGAGGTCATCCCAGAGTGGGATGAGAGAGGGGAAGGCAGCCTAGGGAGGGCAAAGGCCCCAGGGAGTGACAAGGGCAGGAGCAGAGAAGGGAGGAAAGAGAGAAGTGAAGAGCCAAAATTGACCCAGGACCCATGGCAGGGGAATGGTTATGGAGAACACAGGGGTCAGATTCTAAAGAGCCTAGAATGATGGCCTGAAGCATGTGAATCTGATTCCCCTGGCAGCAGGGAGCCATTGAAGGCTTGGGAGCAGAGGAGGGGCAGAATGGAGCAAGATGCTGGGGCAGATCAGGCTGGGGGCAGGCAGTCAGGAAACCCGTCTCACGAGCAGCTCTGGCCACGTCTGCAGCTTTCCCCGTGCTCTCAGCCTCTGGCCTTCCCCCGGGGTCTATGGGAGAGAACCTGCCTGTTGACGTGTATTCAGTCCTGCTGGCGGAAAACTCCAGGCTGCGGGCCGAGCTGGAGAAGAACAGTCACCAGTCGGCTCCCATCATTCTGCAGCAGCAGGCGCTGCCGGTAAGAGCCGCTGGCGCACGCGGGGCCTGGGGCTGCCTGAACAGGCCGCTGGGTGCTCGGCAATAACGCACAGCACAATCCAAGTTGAAGACCACGATCAGGAGCTAGGCCTCCCAGGGTCTACAGTGTGCCTGGAGACCCCTGGAGCCCCAGCTCTCAGGCCTGCCTCTTTCCTCCTGGGGAACACACACGGGTCTGAACACACCTTTGCCCTCCTCTTGCAGCCTGGGAGAAAGCAAGCCCCTAATGGCCCTTGACCTTTGATCCCTGACCCCTTTTGCCACCTGGCTGGCCTGCACTTGGACTCCACACGAGCCTCTCTGAGCTCCATCCTGGAGCATTTCCTGGGATTGGTACAGCCTTGGAGAGCCCTTTTCCCCCATCCCAGGTGGACCCCAGGGAGTTGGGAGCAGGAGGAGACCTGGCAGAGAGACCGCAAGAGACAGATGGCCCAGGCCACTCCAAGGGCACAGAGGCCCTGCCGGCACAGGTGGGTGCCCCTGGCCCTGGAAATGCCCAGGCCCCGCTCCATCTCCAAGGCTGCCGCAGGTGCCCCTGCTTTACGCAAACCGAAAGACAAGACATTTGGAATTACAGAAGAGGGGTGGGCAGGAGACACAGGAGGGTTTTTCTCTTCATCCCAGGACTTACAGGAGGTGAGTTCTGTTTGAAAGCACCCCTGATGCGTGAACACCTGGGTAAAGTGCGGGGACAGGGGAGCCCTCACTTTACGAAAAGACTCCTCATGCAAGATTCCTTTCTGTGCATTTTATATTTAGAAAGTAACGTGCAGAAACTCCGTATAACCAAAATCCGTGGGGGAAACAGCGGTGAAGAAAGCACCTGCCATTTCAATGTCAACTTCGGGAAAGAGGGTTTGGCCCTGGGTCCGAGGCTCTGTATCGGGGAGCTGAGCTGGGAGCTCAGACCTGGCTGGTTTCTGCCTCGATAGCTCACGGCCTCCTGAGCCTGCACAGCTGTAGTCCCCAGCAGGAGCCAGATGTGAGCTTCTGCTTTGCCCACAGGATCTCCTTGCCAGTACTTCAGACAAGTTCAACCTTCTGGCCAAGCTAGAACGAGCTCAGAGCCGGATCCTATCCCTGGAAAGCCAGGTAGGTGAGCCAGGCAGGCGTCCATCAGGCTGGGCAGGCCCACCACTCAGCAGCCCTTGACCTGAGTCAGGCTCCAAGTGTGACCAGGGTTATGGCTCAGCGTGTGCCCAGGGTCAGGGCTCAGTATGTTGTTGGAACTCAGGGAAGGTCCATCTGTGTCTTAATCAGACTGTCATTTGGCCCCTCCCCACCCACCCCTGGCACACCTGATGTCTCTGGAAGGTAGTGAGCCCACATTGCCCGGGCTCTGGTTGCCCTGCTCGCAGGGATGGGCCCTACTGCCCAGCGGGTCCCCATCTGTCCCTCTCCGTGTCTGCAGTTAGAGGACTCAGCTCGACGCTGGGGGCGAGAGAAGCAGGACTTGGCCACGCGGCTGCAGGAGCAAGAGTACGGCTTTGGGCACCCCTCAAACCCCGTCATCACTGACCTGCCTGTGAGTGACCTCTCTGGACAAGCTCCGTGGGGTGCAGGCAGTGGGGCTGGCAGCTGCCACCCCCGACCCCGAATCCCTGGGCCCTGAGAAGAAATGCCTAGGGGGACCCGCCCCACGCTTGAAGTCAGAAGACCCGTGCTCGGTTTCTGCCCTGTTGCCATCAGGACCCCTGGCCTGGTCTCCATGCCCCACCTGCCCAAGGGGAATAGAAAGCCCCCCGAGATCACCCCCTTCCCACGGGTGGTGGTGAGAATCAAGGGGACATGGCCATGGATGTAGGGTTGCCCCCATAGGCATTTCTGGAATGCTTTGGCACTGGCTGTACGTTAGCACTGGGTTTGCTCCCGGGCAGAGTAGCTGTGACCCCCACCCAACTCCAGAGCCCCTAAGGCTCTCCCCATGAGTGCACCTTCTTGGCCCCTGCAGTGCTGCCCACCTGCCAGGGAAGGGGGCACGGTGCCAGAGAGAAATGCAGCTGGCTTCGTCCGCACAAATAGGCCTGTTCGCAGCTGCCCCTCGAGCTTGGCCCCAGGCCCCCAAGCCTCCCAGAGCAACACCCCTGATGGCTCCTGCTCTCAAGCTGACAGGGTTCTGCTCCTTCCCATTCCCCTGGAAAGGGCTGATGGGGCGGCGGGGGGGGGTGGGGGGGAGCTGACAGGGAACGCAGGGCTGCCTTTGCAAACTCACCTGCTGAGACCTGGGGGCTCTTGGAGAAACTGGGCGGGCCTGCTGTGGTTAAACAGGTTTGGAACCCTTTGTGAAGGTATGGCCCACTGTGTTCAGACCCTCTGAGGCCTGGCTTGCCAGGCATGATTTGATGGGTTCCCTCACCGGGGGGAGGGGCATACTCACCTCACTTTGCTTTGCCACAGAACTCCTTGGCCCATGCCAAG
Source organism: Ursus maritimus (assembly GCF_017311325.1). NCBI lineage: Eukaryota > Metazoa > Chordata > Mammalia > Carnivora > Ursidae > Ursus > Ursus maritimus. The sequence goes on along the minus strand of NW_024425230.1, from coordinate 29,836,686 downwards.
GATCACAGGCGACCCTCGAAGCTGGACCCCCTGATGCCCAGCTCGGAGACTAAGCTCAGCAAGCCCTCAAACTCCGAGAAGACCTGAGTCTTAGCTGACCTTAGTAGCTGGAGCAGGCCTCCCGCTCTGTGTGCTGGGGACTCTCATTCCACCCCCCAATGACTGTATTAAATGCCATAGGTCAGTGAGCGTTCACCTCTTTCCTGGAGTAGGGCAGCCAAGGGGGCCCAGCTTCCTCCTGCCGGACCCTACTCTGAACCCAGGCCCTCTGCTGAAGCCCTATAGCCTCCTGCCTGTCCCAGAAGCTACCATTTTGGGAGAGCAAGGGCCATAGTGGACCCAGGAGGGCGGGGGAGAAGAGGCCTTCCGAAGCAGGAGCCCTTCTAGACCTCCAGAAGAAATGAGATGACCAGCTCTTTTGGGAAATGTGAGGGAGTGTGGGACTTTCCACTTGCCCCCAAGCATCTCATATCTGAAATCCTTTCTTTCAATTTTGATTTACCTGTTTCTCGGGAAGGGAAAGACTTAAAGCCTGCCTGTGGCAATCTATTACATAATAGTGTGAAATACCCCACTAACTGAGCTAGGCTGAGCTGTCAATGTTGTGTCCAAATACAGCCAGGGACAGTAAAAGCAGATGGGGCCCGGGGAAGGAGCCCTCCGCTGAGAGTCAGGAGGCCTGGATTCCAGCTATAAGCATGCTGTGTGACCTTGAATGACTCAAGCAACCTCTCTGGGCTTCCATTTCCCCCATCTATCCCATGCAGAGCTTGGCTTCTTTGATGGTAAGGCCCTGTCCGGCTCTAACATTTCTGAGTCAAAGACAGCTCGGGCCCAGAGAAGAGAAAGGAAGTGGGAAGGAGAGAGAAAGACAAGAAAGAGGATTGTGTGGCAGGGAAAAGCAGCAAGGCTCCAAGAGCGGACTCAGAGCCTGCAGATGCTGGCAGAAGAGACCAAGACGGCGGGGCTGTTGTCCTGAGCAGGAATAGCTCCCCTGTCTGCCTGCAGGACTTAGACCTGGCTAGCAGAGGGCCGGGAAGGATCAGGCACCCGATCAGGTCAGGAGTTACGGAACTCAGAAGGGGTTAAGAGGGCTGAAATTGGGACCAGTGTCAAACAGTCCGAATAATGCACCAAAAACTCAGCCACAGTGTTCTTGCCTACTGCCCAGAGCTTGGACAAGTGGGTACATCCCCCTAGAACAGGAAGCTGAGGCCCAGGGAAGCCCAGAGAAAGGTCAGGTAGGGTAAAGAAAGCATGCTGGCCTCTTATTCTCTAGGTCAGCCCCCTCACACCAGACCCTCGCTCACAGGCTTCAGCCCTAGCCTCCCCCAAAACTCTAGCTGGGCCTTGGCAGGAAGTCCTCAAGACCCCACAGGGAACTCCCACCCAAGCTTCAGCCAATCAGAGCCCAGCAAGAGCCTCACTCCCGTTAGGTGGCCCTGCTCAGAGGCCAGGATTGGCCCACACCTCTCAGGCCGCCTGTTCCCTTCTGCCTACTGCTCTAGTAGCTGCCCGCACAAGGGCAAGCCCACCGCCTGCTCTGCCTCACCCCTACCCCAGGCAGCAAGGAGGTCGATCCTACAGGCTCCTGCGTTGCTGTATTTGGGGGCAGGGGGTTGTTCCAGCAGGGAGGGCTTCAAGTGCAACTTCCCGGGCCCCCCATTCATGCTCAGATCCCACTGTTGACCCAGGCCAGGGAGCATCTCCACAGGAGTGATGGGTGCCTTGGGCGTCAGATAGAAATGAAAACACTTCACGTAGTTCAGCCATTTATTGCGTCCCTGGGCAGGCGAAGAGGGGGAAGAGGTGGCGGGAAAGAGGGGTGCCCTGGCTGAGCTGGGCAGCTGACCACTGAGCACCAGCTCTCTCTTCTCAGAGCCGGTCCCAAAGGAGCAGGGGAAGGGGACCGAGGACTGAAGAGCAGAGAGCACCAGGGGTGCCACCCTTCGGGCCTCCCTCCAGCACCCCTGCTGGCTTGATGGGTGGCGGAGGCAGTGTCCACCCTCTCTAATCACACCTGGGGTGGGTCCTGGTTGAAGGGTCTGAAGGTGAAGAAGATGGGCTTGTCGGGCATCAGGATGAGGTTGAATGTGGTGCCCACATCACTGAGATGTTGCATTTCAACTCTGAAGTTCTCCAGAATCTGAGAAAGAGGTGGTGGGCTTAGGGGAGAGATGGGGAGGGGCTGTCTCCCCCGGGGCCAGGCTTGTTCACCTATAGGTGTCACCTGCCGCGTGTGACTCAGGGAGATCTAAGGGGTCAACTGCCAGCTCCTATTTATCCGGCACAGTGCCTGAAAATGCACCACTAGGGCTTTGTCCCCTTAGCTCTACAAAACCTTGCCCCCCCATACCCATCCTGTCACCACGTAGAGGGAACAGAGGGCCAGGGGGCACCAGTGGGTAACAAGCAGATTAGCCCAAAAGAGGAGGCAACAGTACATTAGCCCAAAATTGTGGGGGAGGAGGAGGGCAAGTCATGGGAGACAGATGTCCCCAGGCCTGTACTCCCTGGGCTCCGGACAGAAATGGGAGTAGGAGGGCCCGTGCTTCATTCGGGCCACGGCCCGCCCAGGCTGCCCCGATGTCCCCGGCCGGACTCACGTGGATGAGGAAGAGGGTCATCTCGAGCTCAGCGATCCGCCGGCCCACGCACTGGCGCACTCCCCAGCCAAAGCCCAGGTTCCGGAAGTGGATGAGGTCCTTGTCTTTACCCAGCCATCGGGTTGGGTCAAACTTGATCGGATTGAAGAAGAAGGTGGGGTCCTGGCCCATGGCATAGGTGGACACCTGCACCAACGTCTGGGGACAAGGTGGGCAGAGGCCTGAGTAGAGGCCTCATCTACTCACAGCCTGGAGCGTAACTCAGCTCCCCGTTCCCACCCCCAGCCCGGCTGCGCAGCTTTTCAGCGCAGGACGCTGCCTGCTCTGTGACCTTGAAAAGGCCCCAACCCTCCCTGAGCCTCGCCCATCAAGTGGCCATGACCGAAGACTCAAGGCCGGGGATGGCCCTGGAGTTGTCCTGCCTTCGCTCAGCCGCAGAGGGCTCCCAAGACCCAGGCAGCCCGTGGCACCTCCCTCCTAACCCAGGCTCCGGCAGCATTCCAGAGATCATCACCACTATGCTCAGGACCCCGCCCTTCGTTCACACTTGGACTGCTGCTGCCAAGGACTGCACCATCCAGTTCCAGGAAGACAGAGGGACCAGAAAGCCCCATCACCACCGTCTGTGTGGGACTGCAGTCCGCCCCCAGCCTCCTCTGTCTGTCTGGCAGAGCTGGCAGCAATACACCACCACCAACCTCATTTTCAAGGTATCTCTGCAGGGTCACGGAGATGGGGTGGAGTCTGCCAGAGCAAGGCATTGAGGCGCTGGTGCCCTGAGGCCTGGACACCCCGCGCGGCATCTGAGCCCCAGCTACCACACCCCGGGGGGATTCAGGACACAGGAGCCGTACTCGTACTTCCTCCCTCCCTACTCCCAGCTGTCTCCCGGGACTTCTTGCCACCTGCTACCAACCCCCTCCCTTGTGCCCTGCCCAGGGATCTGGGGGATGAGGCGGGCAGGCACAGGAGGGCCGGGCTTGCCTCAGTGTCTCCTTGATGCTGGCTTTGAGGAGCGGGACCAGCTGCAGCATGGCGCTCACGCTTCCCTGGGCCTGGCGCCGGGCGGCCAGGACCTCCTCCCGCAGCATCTCCTGCACTCTCAGGCTGCGCGCCATCTCATACAGGTGCCACTGCAGAGTCACGGATGTCTGGCCGCACGTGGGCGGTGTGGACGACAGGGAAGACCTGTCACTCCTGAGGCCTCTGAACCCGTGCTAAATTTTCATTTCCAAGAATCTCTGCCCACCCTCGTGCCTGTATCCAGAGCCGACCATCCGCCAAAGCAAAACACAGTTCTACAGGCCAAAGTGCAAAAAAGCCTTCCTCACCACCTGCGCAGGAATGCCTGGGGCAGCCCTTGTCCCTGTCCTCGTCCTTGACGTCACCAGAGCCCACCTATTTCCTCAGCCAGTGGAGTCACCCATACAGCCAGTGCCTTCTTCCAGAGGACTCCCAGCGGGCTTTGGAAGCCAAATCCTACTTCTGTAACGGTTGTACTCCCGAATGACTACCACTCCACCCCTCTCCCGCTAGACCTTCCCCAAACCTCAGCACTTGCCTGTGGGAGCATAAAAGAAAGTAAGGCCCAAAGATACTGACACCAGAACGGCCAGCCCTGTTTCCCCATCGCTGTTGCAGTTAGCGTGCGGCGAGTTCTGAGACGGACCAGCTCGTCTCGGTATTAGCCGGAGACGGTGACCATGAGCCCTACACCGGAGGTATGAGGAACACTCACCAGGCCCCATGGCCCCAGATTCTTCAGTGGGGGGACCCAGGCTGAAGCCGCCCTCCCTCCTACAGCCAGGACATGTCATCTTACCAAGGATCATATTTTTATCCAGGAGCTTTAGACACTCTCTTTCTTCCAGCAGGAGCACTCGGGGGGAAATGCCATGTAGTCACCTCTCAGCTGAAAACCCTTATCTGGCCCCAGAAGCTCATGCCTGACGCCCGGGGCCCCCCAACACCTGCCTACTGCTCCCAGCCCCACTGCTCCCCTCTCTCCAACATGCACCTCATGTTCGAGCTGCACTGAGCTACACGTGGCTACTGAAGCCCAGAAATCTGCCTCGTGCCACTCCCTCTTTCTAGAATTCCCCTCCCCAAACCAGGAAGCAAGGACATACTCTTTCTTTAAGGCTCGGAGCAAACGTGTGTATTTGTCTTATTTCCTCCAAGACCTGACACAGAGTGGGTACTCAGGAGGTATTTGTTTAATAAAGTAGTCAAATAAGTTCCTGGCTGTGTGACCTTGACTAAGTGATTTAACCTCTCTGTGCCCCAGTTTCCTCATCTATAACTGAGGGATAACAGTAACGTATCTCCCAGCGTTGTTTGTGAATACTCAATGAGTGTACATGTGAAAGCTTAGGCCCCTGCCTGCCATAGAGGACAGGCTTCATAAATGTTGCCTAAGGATGGCAGCTTTGGTGCTGGTGAGCTGTTTGGGAGATGTCTTCTACATAACTGACAATGTTTAAAATATGCTCAAAGGCTCGTCTGCAGCCTGTCCCATAGACCAACACTCCTCTGTCAGCACAACATAAAGATGACACCTAGGAAAGAAGATTAACACGGGGGCTTTGACAGCGGCTTCTCCCTGGTCCGGAAACTCTCCGGCTCCTCTCTACTCCCGCCAACAGCCTCCAGACACAAGCTGAATTTCAGCTCCTGTACGGCGCCCTCTCCCTGTCCTACAAGGCCACGTTCCCTCTCCCCTCTTCTCAGCGCCCTTGGTCCTGGGCACTTGCCTGGCCGTCCGGCCCTATACTGCGCAGTGGTGTCATCTGTGCACATGCTGCCTCCTTGTCACGGGATGAGTCGTGGCCCACCAAGCTCACATGTTGGAGTCCTAACCCCCCAGTAACTCACAACGGACTGTATCAGAAGATAAGGCCCTTTACGGAGCAAACTAAGGTAAAATGAGGGAGGTCCTATGGATGGGCCCTAATTCGTAGGACTGGAATGTTTATAAGAAGACGAGATTAGGACACAGGCATGCCCACAGACCGCGTGAAGACAGAGGGAGAAGACAGCCATCCACAAGCCGTGAGAGGCCTCAGAAGAAACCCTCCCAGTGAGAAAACAAGTTTCTGTTTGTTAAGCCACCTGGTGTGTGGCACCTTGCTCTGACAGCCCCAGCACACTAATATGCCCTTCCTCTCTGAGCCGTTTGGGACATTTGAGGTCTCTCATATTCATCTTTGTAGTCTCAGTGCCTGAATCCCAGCCAATAAACACTACGTCATTAACCCTCACTCTCACAGCAGCCTGATACTGGAAAAAGGGAGGTACGCAGGCCAGAGACGTTTTGACATTCCAGAAGTTTCTGGGGTACTGTCCTGCCTGTGGAGAGGACCTGAGGGAGGCACGACAGAGCAGGCCTTCAGGCACTGAGGCTGCCGTGGGGGACTGAGGTCTGGAAGGGGGGATAGGAGACAGCAAGGAGACCCCGGGGCAAATTCCACTGGCTCCCAGCTCTTCTGAGGGTCTGCCTGCCTCCTGAACCGAGTGTGTGCTGTGTCCTCCACCTGCGACGGGAGGGCTTCTCCCTTACAGACCCCACGCACAACCCCACCACCTACTCGCTCCCTTCTCACAAGCAAAGAGAAAATGGCGGCTCGGCCTCCAGGCATGCTCCGTGGGTGCCGGATGTGACCTCACCCTTCCAGGAGATCAGGATTTAAGAAATGCAACCAGGAAAGGGAGACCCACCCCACGGGGGTAGGGTTCCAGGGGACGAGGTGGACTGGCGGGGAAGGGGCCCAGGGCCCAGCAAGGGCCAGGACGTGCCGGGGGACCGCCTCACCGTGTCCACACCCCCGGCCAACATCTCCGTGATATTGGCCTTGACATCCTCAAAGAGCAGCTTGTTATTTTTTAGGAGGCGGTGGAGGATGCCCGGGTAATTGTTGACGTCTCTCTTGTGCCTCAGGTCCCAGTAGAAGTTCTGGGTGTAGATCTCGGCTGTGCAGGAGGGGAAAAGAAGTGAGCTCTCTGCAGATGGGAGGGAAGCTGAGAGGCAGGACGGAGGACTGGGGGTTCAGGAGCTCAGCGTTCTAGCGGCCCCTTTCCTGAGCACACACTCTCTGCTAAACCCTTCGCGGCCATCTAATTCCTACCACAGCTCCAGGGGGTAAGTGATGTCTTCCCCATTTTACAGATAAGGAATTAGAAGTCCTAGAGGGTAGTGACTTGCCCAAGGTCATTGGGGTGTCAGGGGCAAAGTGGATTTGACTCCAGGTCTGGCGTCAGCGCCATACCCCATCAGCCTTCTGCACCCTGCCTTACCAATCTCTCCCACGAAAGTCCTAATCTGTCACCAAGCACGGCGGTGTCTGAAGCACTGGCCCTGAACCCTCTGGGGATCCTGGGCTCCTCTGAAGAATATGAGGAATGTCTCTGATCCTCTTTCTCCAGAAAAATCTAACCATCTCCAACAGCCAGCCTTTAGCCCACCATGGCCAGGGGTTTTGGAGCCTCCCTACCTCCCCTCCCTGCCCACCAGAGGGCAGAGGCTTCTTACTTCTCTCTCTCTCCCCAGGCCTGGGTTTCCCACCCTCTGAGGCAGACAGGGTTCTCCTGGCCCCTAGACTTGGCTACCCAGGATGCAGCCTTCACCTTTATTGAAAATCACATCCCATGCAGCCACATGGTCTTTCCAGGTCTTGGTCTTGAATAGACGGAACAGGTCTGGGGGGAAGGTGAGCATGGGGACACTGGTGTGGAACATCTGGTAGACCGCATCGATGAACCGCTGGGCCTCAGGGTCCACTCTCTCCTCCAGCATCCCCAGGCGCTCCCCGAACATGACGTTGGTGATGGCTGCAGAGGGAGGCAGAAGAGCCCCTTCCAACCTGGCCATCTGAGGGTCTCAGCTCCCAGGAACCCCACCACCACCACCACCAACACATAGGATATCCCGCACCCAACCTCAGACTCCTTCAGTAAAGAAACTGAGGCCTGAGTCCCCAAAGGCTGAAATTGCAGGGCTGAGGAGAACTGCCTTCTGGCAACGACTCAGGTCCTTCAAAGGGGCATGTGGAAGACCCTACAAAGCGTGGTGGGAAGCAGAGTCTCCAGCAGAGCTGGGAAAGCACCCGGGAGGGTTGAAACTGCTCCCCCCACCCTTCCACTAGCACCCCAAGCAGCCTCTGGGCTTTCCTCCTGGCAAGAGAGATTTCTCATCCATAACTGAACAAATCAGCCATTTCCTGAAAGAGGTCAGACAGGAGACTAGGGAACACAAATCCCTGGTTAGCCATCCATGACCCACTCTGGCTAGACCTAAGAAGTCACAACCACCCCAAGTGTGTCCTGCCTGCTGGGTCAGGAATTTGAATGTTAATTGCATACCAAACTCTGGGCATCCCAAAGCTCCTGCGGTGATCACATGATCCCCATCAAGCCACGAGGCCTTCGCATGTACTGTTCCCTCTGCCCATACTGCCTGACCTCCTTACCCTATCTGTAAAACTCCTACGCATCCTCAAATGCCCAGTTTAGATTAACCACCCAACCCTCCCTTCCCCTCCCAGACCTCGGAGGTCAACATCCCAGGCGAGAGAGAGGCAGAGGCTGTGTCCAGCAGCTCATCCCAGAAGCCAACCCCAATGCTCCTTCAGAGTCCATGCTGGGTCTTAAGGTAGGAGGCTGTGTTCTCCCACCCGCAGGACCATTGCCAGGTAGATAATAAGCCCCTTACACTCAAAGGCGAAGCGAAACAGGTCATCACTGATGTCCCCTGAGAACTTTCCAGAGCCCTGCTGCTTGATGCGCCTCTGCAGGACTTTGACGAAGTCCTGAGACACTGGGTCCAGCAGGGGGATGAAGTTCTTTATGGCCTCTGGAGCCATCACCTCCTGGTTCAGGGCCAGCCGGTCTTTCTTCCAAGCTCCTGACTTCCTGAGAAAACACAGGCCCTCAGGCCCTGATGGTCACAGACCCCACAGCTGGCAAACACAGAAGGGGCTGACTTGGCTGAGCCACAGCTCAGAGCCCCTCGCTCACGTCCACCCCCAACACCCTGGGCCTCCCACCTCCCAGCTGCTGCCTGGCCTGGGGAGGGGATAGGAAGAAAGAGGGTGAGGGAGAACAAAACCCCCACCCCTCCTCCACTCCCTCTGCCACCCTATGGCCAGGAACTCCTACTCTTAGAGCCTCTAAGTAACTTTCAAATCCTCTTCTGTTTGCCTCACTGCCGGCTGCCTTCCCCTTCCTCCTGGCTGATGCTCGGCTCCTGCCATTCAGCGCCTCTCTCCCTACGTCACCTTTGCTGGCCCTGCACAGACACAACAGACCGATCTCTCCTCCTCCGCTCCCCCAACGGGTCCCATTACTGACGTCTGCGGAGGACCACAGGTGTCCTGAACTTGGTTAAGGGTAAACCTCAGTTTACAGCCCAACTCGAAAGTAGGTCCATGCTAAGCCCTCTTTGTAGTTTGAGGGCTTTGCCTGTTTATAAGGATGTCACCACAGACTCACCAGGCAACATGAAAACTAGAACTTGACAGTAACTTAAATGCGCCCACCCGGTCCTCCCACCTGCTGCCTCCCTGGCTAAGGGGACCACCAGCCCGACCCCCTTGCTTGCCTTTGTATATAGCTTTATCCGATCTATAGCTATTCCAAAGCATACTCTTAAAAGCTGTATACTTGTTTTCAACTCTTAAAAACGTTGTCATGATTTGGTTTTTCTACTCGGTTTTATATTCCTAAGTATTGTCTGGATCGCGGCTGGTCACTGAGTCCATCCACTTTGACTGGTGTGGGTACCCGCTCACTCACTCTCACTCCCGTTGGGCACTTAGCTGGTTTCCTGGGCTTGGCTGTTAGGAACAGCCCTGCTGCAAACACTCTAGCTCCTGTCCCCTCTGGACTCCATTCTTTGGAGTCCGTCCCCGCGCGCAGAACTGCTGTCTTGTACCTAGGTGAGTATCCGACGGCAGGAGGGAATGTCCAGCCATTTTCTGAAATGGCGGCCCCAGTGTTCACTCCCACTAGCAAGCTACGAGAGCTCTCGTCTCTGTACCCTCAGCAATCCCTGACACGCACATTTTAAATTTTTGATGAGCGATTTGGTGGAATATGGCATCCATTACACTTAAATACACTGACTTGTCTGCGTTTCTCATTGTAGACAAGTCATGTGTCTACGTTTCTCCCTGTAGACTCGCAATAGCGGGGCCCTGCCCTGCTTGTCACTGTACCCCAGAGCCTGGCACATAGTAGGTGCTCAATAAGATGGGACTTAATGAGTGAACCAATCAAGGAGAACTTTTCTAGGTCTTTATTTACTCGTTACCATCTTCATCCTGAGCACTTCCTGAAGGCTGGCAGAGTAATTCCCTGTCCGCTGTTTTATGGGGACAGGAAGATGCCTGGGATTTGCCTAGAGGGCCAGCCAGAAAGGCCCGGCCGTGCCCCTGCCACAGCTCTCTGTCATCTCCCTCCAGCCCCCCGGGAGATGGCCCAGGACTCACTTCAACAGGACGCCGAGGGGTCTCTGGTAATACTGGTGATAGGCCACCCAGGGCGGGATGCAAAAGCGTTCTGGAGTGGGACCCTCGAACTTAAAGAGAAGGGCCACATCTTCGGGGTCGATGATATAAACCGACTCCACACTGCCCAGCTTCTCCCTGGAGGAACGGAGGAGACGGGCTATGGCGGATTCCAGGAAAGCCAAGCAGGCCCTGGGCAGTCAGGACGGGTCTCAGCTCATCTATAACGGCGTCAGGGCCTAGAGCACAGAGCAAGCAGTCCTGGGAGTGCATCCCATTCCACACCGTCCTCGCTGTGGGACCTGAGGCAAGGCGCTCACCCTCTCTGAGTCCCAGTTTCCTTTTTTATAAAATAGGGATACAGTACCTGTCTCACAGGGGCGCTGAAGGACAAGATGATAAAGTCTAGACATGTGACTCCTATTAGGCATTCTGTAAGTGACAGCTCTATGCTCATGGTCACAGTAGCGGCTGCCATACAAGGGCATGTCCCCAGGACCTTCAAGTCCTTGCTCCCACGCTCTTCCACACCCTCAGCTCCCTCCCCCCATCGCACCCACTGCAGAGCTCAGGAACAGCATGGTCATGTCACCACTGGAGTGAATCAGTGTGGCCTGCTACGTGGGCAGTCGGGACACCTGGCCAGCCAGACGCTTCTAGGCTTTAGGATTGAAAGGCTGGGAGTGGCCACCCTGCCTCTCCTTGGATTCCAGCAGAGCACTTTGTCTCTATTCAAACAAAACCACAGGTAAAACATTAGGCCTCAAGCACCAAGCGCAGATAATATGTCACAAAGCATTTGTAGGCGGTCTCTGGGGGAAACTGCAGAAAAGTCCACTCTCATGCATAAGAAAGTAAATTCAAGATACAGTATAAGGCAAAATATAAAAATATACAGGTATAAGCCAAGTTGTCTCCCCTCCTCCTTCCTCAAAAGGAGGGAGGGAGGAAGAAAGAGGGGAGGGTAGGAGGGGGGGAGGAAAGGAGAGGGGAGGGGAGGGGAGGGAAAGAGAGGGGAGTGGAGGGGAGGGGAAAGGGAGAGGGCTCTTTAACCACTGACGCGTTAAGCCCCATCCTGCCTTCCCAAGTCTTCTTGAGCTTTGTCCGTGGCCTCCCAGAAAATCCCCTCAGTGTTTTTCCAAGTGTCCTCACACCGCTATCTCCATCCCCCCACCCCAGCTCAGTAAAATCCTTGAACTGCTATTATTATTACCAATTCCAACTCTGGGAATCTAGCCCAAGGCAGTGATCTGATGCGTGACAATGATGCCAGATGGATAAGCATCGCGTCTAATAGCAAAATATCCCAGAGAGGGCTTGATGTCCACTTTACAGAACTGGCTTCAATCAAATGGCTTATCCACACTACGGACCACCATGCTGCCTTTTCAAGATTTTTTATTTATTTATTTGACAGAGATAGAGACAGCCAGTGAGAGAGGGAACACAAGCAGGGGGAGTGGGAGAGGAAGAAGCAGGCTCATAGCGGAGGAGCCTGATGTGGGTCTCGATCCCAGAACGCCGGGATCACGCCCTGAGCTGAAGGCAGATGCTTAACCGCTGTGCCCACCCAGGCGCCCCCACCATGCTGCCTTTTCAAATCATATTAAAGAGGAAAAGAGGAAAGAAGTCATCCAGATGTTGTTGTAGGACCCCCACCAAATAGCATACATAATATATTCACATTCTTAATGCTACATAAATATTATCAACACTGAGATTGTATCTGATTGCAATTTCCATTTGTGCCTGCCTATATTTTCTGAATTGTTTAATCACATGTACTCAGAAGTTTATCATTTCCGGGCCTTAAGTTAGAACAGAACGCTAACACCGAGCTAGGAGTCAGACAATTGGGGTTCCAAAGGTAGCCCCGGCTTTGCCCTGTTGAGCTGTGTGAACTTGACAAGACCCTTCTCCTTCCTGACCTCAGTTTCTCTATCTGTAAAGCGTGAGCAGTAACGTCAGATTCAAGGACGTGTCGAGAGGCTCTGATGATGGTGACTCAGGAAACAGAAAGGGGCTTGGTAAAAGAGGGCGTTCCTCCCAGAGGGAGAGGAAGCAGGGGAAGAGGAGGAGGGAAGGAGCCATCTCCCCGAAATGAGGAGCAACATTTCCCAAACCTGGCACTCAGCCCGGGGGCTCCCTGCTTCCAACGAGCTGTAGGAAAGGCACCTTGGACTTCAAAAGGGCTTATGGGAGGGGGAGGAAGGAACCTAACGAATGAGCAGTGGGACCCCTACGCAAAGATGCCTGCCCTCCCGCCCCAAGCCCACTATCAAGCTGGCCAACATATCCTATCAATGCCCTTTCCCCACCTTGACCCTTTCACTTAAAGTAAAATGCACTTTCCCTCCCGGTGTCCCCTCCCTGCTCCCAACTAGTACCTCCACCGCCCCCTATCCCCCTTAAGTATCCGCTCAGAACAGAACCCAGGTGTGGCTTGAAGGCTATGCACCTCAGAAACTGTCAAACCAGAACAAGTGTAGCTCTCAGACCCCACCCCGTTCAGAGGCTAAAAGCCCAAAGACCCTTCCTCAAGGCAGAAACCAAGACAGATGCTTGGAGACCAGAAGCTCTAGCCAGGCCAAGCGGAGGGGACAGAATCAGCTGCTCCCGATTTGCACAGGGCTGAGCGGTGAGGCCAGCATCCCAGCAGGACAGGGATCTAGCTGGGCGACCAGGGCAAGAAGGCTCACCCCTCTGAGCTTCCGTCGCCTCCGACAATGCGGATGACAGCTCTGAGGAATTGGCTGTAGGGAGGCGGTTACCAGAGCTTGTCCTCTTACCACTTCCCCCCAGGGAAGTTTCAAAGAGCGTAGGACCTGAGCAGCATGGAAGCCTCAGGGCTGGGAACAGAACCCACTGTCTGGGAAGCCGTCTCCCTTCTGCCACCATCCTCAGGCATGGAAGAAATGAAGTCAGAAGTAGGTCACCTGGGTGGCGCAGTCAGTTAAGCACCCGACTCTTGATTTCGGTTCAGGTCATGATCTCAGGGTCATGAGATCGAGCCCTGCCTCAGGCACCGTGCTGGATGCGTGGAGCCTGCTTAAGATTCTCCCTCTCCCTCTGCCCCTATCCCCCCCCCCAAAAAGAAAAGTAGACAAGAGTCTGGAGTGGCAGACAGAACTTCTGGGGAAGGGGAGTCCAGCAAGGCTTCCCAGGACCCTGTACCTCCCTATCCCACCAGCCCCACACTGCCAGGCTTACCTATAAATGGGGCCATACTTCTGGAAGTTCTGGACCTGGTGGTAGTGGATTTTCTGTGAGCCCATCTCCCTCCAGAAATTGTATAGATTTAGCCAGCCATTGTTTCCAGGGGTGGGGATCTCACTGAAGGGGCGAGGAATCTGAGTGGAGATACTGGCCCCTTCCCCGGTGGGCGCCCTGGGATGACCCGGACCCTCCCACATGGTGCTCAGGAAGGTCTGGCTGCCTTTGACCAGGACTGAGCGAAGAGGAAGCCCCTTGGCCAGCATGCTGTCCCCACGGTGGCTACAGTCCCTGCTCTCACAGCAGCGGGCCTGCCAGGGTGACTCCGGCCCTGGGCCCCTGTGGTCCAGCTTATAAGCACCAGCTCAAGGCTAAGCGAGCTGACAAAGCGGTCAGCCTCCCTCCATCTCCTATTGGCTCCAGCCCACACACAGCCCCTCCCAGACTTGGGGTGCCAAGGCTCAGTCTGGGATTTCTGCAGCCAGAGAGGCTTCCCAAGGCACAAGGAGACCTCCCTGTCTCTGTCCTCACTCACAGCCTCAGCAGGCCCCTGAAATGGCCAGGTTTGTGCCTTTCTTCTGCTGGGGCCTCCTGCTGCCCCCTGCATTGGGACCCAGCCACTGGCAGACAACTCCCAGGACATGTGGACAACCTGGGGTTGGAGGTGCTTTTAAGGGGCCCAGGAGGAGGTGAGAGCAGCCCTGCAACTCTCGGGCACCCCTTATTTATGATAGATAGATAGATAGATAGATAGATAGATAGATAGATGATAGATAGATAACATTAGATATAGAATTACATAGATAAGTACATAGATACATAGATATATAGTTAGATACATAATTAGATATATAGACATATAGATACACAGTTAAAGAGATACATAGATATAGAGATAGAGATGATTATAAACTGTTTTAGTACAGTTCCCTGATTTTTTAAAATTTAAATTCAATTAATTAACATATAATGCATTATGGGTTTCGGAGGTAGTCAGTGATTCATCGGTCTTATATAATACCCAGTGCTCATTACATCACACACCCTCCTTAATGTCTATCAACCAGTTACCTCATCTCCCCACCCTCCTCTCCTCCAGCAACCCTCAGTTTGTTTCCTATGATTAAGAGTCTCTTATGGTTTGTCTCCCTCTCTGGTTTCATCTTGTTTTATTTTTTCCTCTGTTTTGTTTCTTAGATTCCACATATCAGTGAGATCGTATGATAATTGTCTTTCTCTGATTGACTTATTTCACTTAGCATAATACCCTCTAGATCAATCCACATCATTGCAAATGGTAAGATTTCATTTTTTTGATGGTTGAGTAATATCCATCGTATATATGAACCACATCTTCTTTATCCATTCATCTGTCGATGGACATCTGGGCTCTTTCCACAGCTTGGCTATTGTGGACATATATGATGTTGCTGCTATCAACATTGGGGTGCAGGTGCCCCTTCGGATCACTACATTTGTATCTTTGGGGTAAATACCCAGCAGTGCAGTTGCTGGGCCCTAGGGTCATTTCCCCGATTTTTAAGGTTCTACTTTTTCTGCTCGGAAAAAAATAATAATTTTTAAAAAGATTTATTTATTTATTTGCGAGAGAGAGAGAGAGTGGGGGAGGGGCAGAGGGAGAGAATCTCAAGCGGACTCTCCGCTGAGTGCAGAGCCTGACTCGGGCCTCAATCTCACAACCCGGAGATCATAACCTGAGCCGAAACCAAGAGTCAGGTGCTCAACCGACTGAGCCACCTAGGCGCCCCTAGGTTGGGATAATTTTTGATCTAAAAAAAAAAAAGAATGTTTGAAAGCATAGCTCCATGGTCTTCCCTTTGTGGAACTTCTGTTGAGAAATTCAAAGCCTTTCTGATTCCTGAACCCATCCTTGCATTAGTCCTTCCTTCCCCTCTCTAGTTCCTCTTGGGACCTATCCTGCCTTTCGGCTGCTTCAAATTTAGCAAGACCAACTTGCCGTATCAGTTCTTGGGCCAGATACTTTGTCAGCCTTTGTCATCTGGAAACTCAAGCCCTCACGTTTCTGGACACTTTCTTGTACAATTTATTTCATAATTTCTCCTTCCACTTCGTCTTTTCTCTAATTTCCAGAACTCCTCTTCTTCATCTAGGCACCTCCTGGATCTATCTGGTACTGATGTTTTCTTTATCTCCTATATTACATTGTCTTCTCATTCCAGCTAATGAGAGATTCCCTATTGCAGCTTCCAACCTCTCTATTGCAATTTTTATTTCCACCATGTTTTTTTTTTTTAAATTTCTCGGGCCCCTTCCTATATCTGGATATGGACACAATGCAGACATAATGGCTCCTTAAAACTTTCCAAGATATTAATCATACAGTTGTTTAGTTGTTTGGGTTCTTTGGGTGTCTTTGTTTTCTTTTGCTCTCTATGTCGTCCTTGTTCCTCTGAGTTCCTTTTTCTATTTATTTTGGTTCCTGCCCTGTCATGTTAGGAGTTTCCTTAAGTGTCTACAGACCTGGGGCAGCCCACTAGACGTCGTGCCAAATTTAAGAGTCGGAACCCGAGAGGTTGGCCAGCTGGGAGCATGTTGGCGGGACCGGTCCAGCTGTGTGGGCGGTGCAGGGTTTCATCAGGGAGGGCTCCGACAGATCTCCAAGGTCAGCGGCTACCTGACTTTCCACTTCAGCTGCTCATCTTCCTTGAGGAACAATCTTCTACATTTTCAGTATGGGACCCCTCACTGGCCTCGCTATGGCTGACGTCCCCAGGGCCAGAGCCTTTCCAGTTCAATGAACCCAGAGAGCAGACCTCACCATCTTGACCCAGAAGCCGTTCAGGTGGTCCATGCACAGCTGTGGTTATCAGGTTCACAGGATTCTGTGCACTGCTGCGTTTTCACCCAAATTGTCATAAGCATCGAAATGCTCCTGAGCAATGTCTTGGAAAAGCCTCATCACATTCTGTGATTGTGTTTATCTGTGCCTCATTCTTTTATGTTCAAAACTCTAAGGTTCAGAGGTCACCTTGGGTGGTGAGGAAGGGCCATGCTGGGTAACAACTAAGGGGTGGGGGGGACAGGTGTATTGATTTATTCCACACCTGCAGCATTCCACATCTCTATTGCAGGCACTGGGCTACGGGATGGCATGGAGGGGAGGGACACATGGGCCCTGGCCTTGGGGAGGGCACAGTCCAGGGAAGCAGCATGAAATTGAGGACGCTAGGAGGCTTCTGGCCTCTGAGGAAAAGGATGAAGTGGGATTTGTGGGCTGGGGCTCTGTGGCCCCCACGGGTGGGAGCAGGAGAAGATGAGAATCCTTCGAGAACAAAGAAGGAACACTTACACAAGGCTGGCGAGGACCAGGAGAGGGCCAAATTTCAAGAGGAGAGCAGATAAGCTTATGAAAGCGTTCGGAGGGAGAGGCCGTGGAGCTGGGTCAGCCAGCGTTGGCCCTTCTCACTCCCGTGAGCTTTTGGGACGTCTGTGTCCTGCGCCCTGAACTGTTCTACCGAGACTAGCGGAGGGCACCACCCACCGCCGGCTGGTCTCTTGCCTCTGCCCTCCTCCCCAAGGCAGCTGGCGAAGACGCAATTCCAGAGAAGAAACAGGACACGGAACAGGAGCAGATCGCGGCCTGGAAGGAAACCAGCCTCTTACTAGCTGGAGGTCCTGAGACACTGATGCATCTTCTCTGCAAGCTCACCTCTGCCTGGTGAGTTAGCTGCCCTGGGAACACTGTGCACAGACCTTGCACTCCATGGATCATGGCTGTGGACCTCCCCCAGGAGGAGTGCAGGGGTGGGGGGAAGGAAACTGCACAGTACCCGGATGGGGCAGACAGGTCGAGTCAGGATGCCTTTTATTTCCTCTTCCTGAGCAAAATCAGGGGGACCTGTGCAGGGAGAAGGAGAGGCCAGGTAGGATGCAGGGCCAGGAGAGCACATGAGCAGGCCCAGAGCCCGGGTGGAGGGAACTGAGGGAGTGGAGGCAAGGCCAGTGGGGACAGGAGGGCAATCAGCTCCACAGAAAGTTCTTTCTGGGTCACACTATGCCTGGCAATGATGAGCAGGGCTCGGGGTGAGGGAGGGGAAAAACAGAAGGAAAATGGGCACTGTGTCTCCAGCTGGAGCCCTGCCCTCAGCACACCGCACCCCAACTAGAGTGAAGAGCTTGGCCTCCAGGGAGCAGGATACGGCCTTGTCCGATGTCTGAAGCTCAGTCCACGGGCCACCCGCGTCCCTCGCTCAGGCCAGCCTCCTGGCCCACAGCTCCAGAATCTCCCCCAGGTCCCTTCAACACGCTGCCAAAATGGGGCAAACCAGACCAGCACCCAACAGAAGTAGAGAGGTGTGCTCCCGGGCCACCTGCCTCCCCAGCACTGGGACCATTGAGAGGACCCTGCTTTTCCATTTCTGCCACTGGGCAAGGCCCATGACTTGGCACGTCCACCTCCTAGAACAGAATGGACATTTCCTGTGTGCACCTTACATGCGTTACTCCACTTAACCGTCACCCTGCCACGAGATAGGGCCTAATACGTTCCCTGTTTCAGAGAGGAGGAAACCACGGTGTACACAGGACGGGCATTTGCCCAAAGTCACAGATCTAACCAGCAACAGAACTGGGATTAAAACCAGATGGTCCCTTTGGGGCTCCCGTCTGGCTAAGTCAGTGGAGCATGTGACTCTTGATCTCAGGGTGGTAAGTTCAAGCCCCACGTTTAGCATGGAGTCTACTTAAAAAAAAAGTCCCAGGTGGTAGGGGCTGGGCCTGGGCCAGTCCCAGGCCTGGGTCCTCCGTCCCCTTGCCATGCTGCTGAGAAGACCTGAGGACACCAAAGGAGGGCCAGTAACGAACACTCTACATACTGTATACCAACGAGGAATTCTGCTAACCTGAGCTAGGTCTCACAGGCTGAAAGACATGGAGAGGCCCTTAGGTATCATTTCTTTGGTCTCCCATTATACAGATGAGAATACTGAGATCCAGAGAGGGACAGAGACCTGCCCTGAGTCACTAGAGCAAAGCAGGAACAGAGGCAGGCCTGAAGCCAGGCCTTGAGCCCCCAAAGAGCCACAGAGGCCCAAATCAAGAGTGGCCATTTGGAAAGGCATGGCCACTTCCTCCCCACAGCCTGTCCTATGTGAGGCCAGCCCAGTAATCACTGCAGACTTGCAGAGAGTAGGCACCTGGCTGATGATAGATGGGAAGTCCAGAGGAGGAAGGGGAGGAAGGAGAGACCTTCATAACCCAGGCCTTGAAGAAACTTGAAACAGAGGAATTTCACCTTGAACCCCAATCCTCGTCATCCCTCCTCAGCTGGCCCTGATCTGAAGCCAAAATCCAACATGGCTGACTCAGAAGGAGCCCTGGATCCCTTGAGTGAGGTCTGTGGTCAGGCCACTCTGGACTCACTCCAAGATCTTGGCAAATCAGGTCACCACCCAACCTGGGATTTCAACTTCTCCCTGTCCACACACAAGCTGTCTGGTCTGTCTCCACAACCCCTACCAGTTTACGCCTCCCACTATACCCCTCCCACTATACCACGCCCCCAGACCCACCCCAGCCAAGGTCAGCCCCCACACATACCCCCTTCCTACACCCAATACCTTCCCAGACAACGAGGATCAATCATAAAAGACTTTCAACGAAGCTACAACCCGCTTGCTAAAAGTGTGTATGTCAGAAAGCACACACAAGCCACGGAGAACATTCCATGACAATAATCCACACTATACCTTATGTGTCACATTGGACAACATGACTTCTCTCCATTTTTTTCAGACTCTTGTCTGCTGGAAAACAAAGGATATATTGAGACAGGAAGTGAAGTGGCAGTTGCTTAGCGCTGAGGGGATGACATCTAGGGCACTTGGTGGCTCAGCCAGTTGGGCATCTGACTCTTGAGTTTGGCTCAGGTCATGATCTCGGGGTCGCGGGATCGAGCCCTGCACTCAGTGGGGAGTCTTCTTGAGATTCTCTCTCCCTCTCCTTCTGCCCCATCCCCCTCTTGTGCTCTCTCTCTCGCAAATAATTAAATAGATCTTTTAAAAAATAACAAAAATAAAAATAAAAGGCGTGGTGTTTCTTTTTGGGGTGATGAACATGAAAATGTTCTAGAATTGATTGTGGCGACTGATGTCTGTGAATGTAGTAAAAAATATTGAATCGTACAGTTTAAGTGGGTGAATTGTGTGGCATGTGAATCAGATCTCAGTAAAGCTGTTACAACACACACACACAGGCTGACATCTTCCTGACCCCTTCTGTTGTGTTTACCAGCCCACAGATCACCCAAGGCAGTGAATGTGGTCCCTATACAGCCACCTGACCCAGGATTCGAATACTGTTGGACCATTTCCAACAAATGTAGAGCAGCAGTTTTTTAGGGGGGAAATATATATATGTATGCACTTCTCCAGAGTGGTTACTGCTCTCCCTGGAGGTGTGACCGCTGGCCCCTCCAAGCACGGACTTTCTGATAAAGAGAGTTTAGTGCAAGCTGTTTTGCCTCACTGCTGACCTCGAGCCTGGAATGACATCAGCCGGGGAAGGCCACATCTCACAGGCAGCACTGGGGCAATGAGCTTCCACAGAGAAAAGCAGTCAACTTGTTTTCCTTCACAGAATCACAAAACCAAGGTAAAATTCATAAATTCTTGCCTGAAAGCCAAACACTTGGTTTGAAGCGGCCCCCACCTTCCTCCCTGGGAGGAGTGCTGATTGGCCCGGCATGGAAGGTCTGTGGTCCTCTTCTGGGCAGCACCCCAAATTTAGTCAGGCCTCCCTCCACACCTGCCCCTCCGCCCATGTGTCTCAGGGCACTGACCCCCGGGAGTGGCCCAGGCCAAGGTTATTAGCCTCATCCCGCCCCCCTGGCCATCTTGGATTGAAGGACAGGCCTGTGATAAGTCTGGGCCAATGAGACGTGAGGAAGGGTTTGCCAGAGGCTTCTGGGACAGAGGCTTTTTCACGTTTCTGGAAGAGCTTTTGGAAGCACATCATTTTCTTCCTGGACACACTGAATATGTTAGTTACCTATTGCTGCTTAACACATTATTCCAAAATCAAATGTACGTTACCTCAGTTTCTAGGGGCCAGGAATCCAGGGGGCTGGGGGGCTCTAGCTCACGGTTTCTCAGGAGGGGCTGACGTCACCTGAGCTCTGGCCGGGGCTCAGGACCAACTCCCAAGCTCACAGGACTAAAGCGGCCCAACTTCCAGACCTCTCAGTGGCTACCTGCAGGGGACTCAGTTCTCCTTGGCTGTTAGTTGGAGGCCTCGGAGTTTCACCTCACGGGCCTCTTCCTTGGCTGCCTGACCATCCTCACGACATGGCAGCTGGTGGTCCCCAGAGCAGTGATCCGAGCAAGAGCAAGCAGAAGTCTGCATTCTCGGGGCGCCTGGGTGGCGCAGTCGTTAAGCGTCTGCCTTCGGCTCAGGGCATGATCCCAGCGTTCTGGGATCGAGCCCCACGTCAGGCTCCTCTGCTAAGAGCCTGCTTCTTCCTCTCCCACTCCCCCTGCTTGTGTTCCCTCTCTCGCTGGCTGTCTCTCTCTGTCAAATAAATAAATAAAATCTTAAAAAAAAATAAAAATAAAAAAAAAAAGAAAGAAATCTGCATTCTTGTTCCTGCCCTAGTCTCTGAAGCTATGCCGTCACTTGGAAGAGCACTCAAGGAGCAGGGAATCTGGCTCCCCCTTTTAAAGGAGGCATCGAGCAATTTGTGGACATACCTTCATCAGCACGTGAGGAAGCTCACGGCCCCAGGGATTTGGGGCAGCCATCTTGCAGTTACAAAGGGGAGCCGGTTTTTAGCAAGATGTAAAGCAGCCGGGCCCTCGATGCTACTGGAGAGACACTGGATTGAAGCAGCCCTAAACCAGGCCTACTCTGAGACTTTCCAGTACCCAAGCTGATAAACCCTCTTCATAGTTTCAGCCAGTTTGAGTGGGGAGTTCTGCTGCTTGGAATCAAATCTCTCCAGATCCCCTTAGAAACGAAGAAGATGGGGCAGAGTCACATGGCCTAATCACCCACGGTGTATTACACGGGCAAGCGCAGCCGCGGCCTGGGGGGTCCAGGACACTGCCCACCCGCTCGCGAGGCTGTCCTGAGCAGAGGGGCCAGCGGGCTCTTACCCGAGTGGCAAGCGGTGTAGGGCTGCCCTCCAACTCCTGAGGACACTCCGTTCAGAAGACGCTCTGGGACAGCCACACAGCGGGCATTTTCTCATTTTGTTTCCCAGCGAGAATGCTCACATGTCAGATTTTTGAGATCAAACCGAAATCCAGGAGACACGTGAGCTGCATCTGAGAAACGCGACCAGGTTCGTGCACTCGGGCCTTAATGGGTCCTAACACCCTCCACACTGCAAAGGGTGCTCCGGATATGCTTTCGTGAGCCTTCCACCCCCAACTCAGACAAACACCCGTACGTAGTGGGGCAAGCACCAACAGTTTCAAGACTCACAAGCACGTTTCATATCTACCCCCTGCCAGCGTGGGCCCTTGTCAGGTGCTCAGGCTTCTCATCAGCTCATGGAAAAACTAGCACCCGCCTCACCAGACCGCTGCGGGAAACTATGGAATCATACACTGTTTTCACACACACACACACACACACACACATACACACACACACTCTATACACATACATAGGGGCACCTGGGTGGTGCCGTCCGTTGATTGTCTGACTCTTGGTTTTGGCTGGGGTTGTGATCTGGGATGATGAGATCGAGCCCCGTGTTGGGCTCTGAGTTCAATGTGGAGTCTGCTTGGGGTGCTCTCTCCCTCCGCCCCTCTTGCTCATCCTCTCTCCAAAATAAATAAATCGATCACACGCATATTACTGTGTCCTCACTCTCTCTCTGTTCCTGCCAGTGCCCACCCTGACGCTTTCACCCTCTCAACAGTGATAGCAGTCAGGGGCTGCCCTCACCAAGCCCTTCCCGAGGGTTTCTCTGATGGATGAGGTTGGGCTAGTGAGTGGCCATGCCTGAGTCCTTCCGGCTCTCCCAGGAAGCCCACATCCCCTCCGCCTCCTCTGGCCTCCTGCATTCTGAACGTACCCTGTCGTTCTCTGAGTAGAGCTAGTACACGCCTAGATCCATCTAGAATGCTGCCTGTGAGCGAGACGGTGATTAGATTGACTGGGATCAGATTCGGATGGATAAACAGCAAATCCGAAGTGCAGGCTTCCCCAAGATGGGAGCCTATTCTCTCTGACAGAAAGGGAGCCCAGAGCTGGTAGTCTGGAGCCGGCGCGTCGGCCCTACCGAAACCCAGGCTCTGGCTCCCTGCTCCCTGCCTGTCGGTACCTGGCTTGCGTCTCCTTGGCCACATCTCAGCCCAGGATGCTGCTGGAGCTCTAACCGTGCCGCTGGCAAGAAGGAAGAAGAGAAGAACACAAAAAGGGCAGTCCCTGCTAAGGAGCTCCACTGAAGGGGCCGCCCTCAAGGGGCCGCTCAGGCCCAGTTACGGCTCGTTGGCAGAGCCTGACTGCATGAGGGCGCCTAGCTGTGGGGAGGCTGGGAAAGGCAGTTTTCACTTTGCTGGCAACATGGCTGCTGTAAGTTAGGCCAAGTCAGGAAAGAACGGCCAGGGAGCCTAGTCCCTCCATCCGGTTTCACCAGGATGCAGCTGAGAATCTGACTCAGCTGAGAATCTGACTCGTCTAACATGTGCGTCTGTTGTTCAACCCCTGCAAAATTTTCAGGGGGCAGGAATGTACCTGGGACCCCAGAAAGCCCCTAGCACAGTGCCTCACACAGCACTTTCAGTCGTGCAGTAGACACTCAGTAGGGGAGTTCCCTATCCCATGATAAGCCCCTCTTCTCTGGGAAAGACCCCCAAAACACAGAGGTGGGTTGCAAGTGACCCTCCCGTCTGGCCACAGATGATAGTTCTACCTGAGTTATCAGTTGACCCAGAATGGGTCATTCATGGTCCCTTCCAGAACCTTCAGAAGGTCATGTGAGGAGACAGCATCAGTCCTTCTGTGGTGGCCAAATGCTGAGATGTCCACCCGGAGAAAAAAAGCCAATAGAGAGAAGGAAGCCAGAGCCAGAGCTCCTCAGAGAAGAACACTACAAAACACACGAGTCACAGCCGGGCCTCATTCCCAGAGCCCCCAGAGGCCCAGCTACTCCTCCATCCTCCGGTCCAGTACAGAGTGGACAGGCCCCCAGCCTTGCCACCAGGGGCCAGCAGCCTCCGGGGTTGGTGGGGGCCTCGGGAACCACACAAGATGGGGGAAAGACAGTGTCCGAAGGCAGACAATGCTGGGTGGACCAGAGCCATAATAATACAGTTTTACATCATGAAACAAGCAAAGGCTTCAGAGCGGACGGATGCGGGTCAAATCCCAGGTCCACCACTGAGGGGTCGGGTGGCCTTGAGCAAGCCACTTGAGCCTTAACTTCTTCATCTTTGAAATGGGGCATCACACCTGCTTTTCAGGATTGTCGCAAGGATTAAGATAATGAGGCACTCAGAATATGCGTGGGTTCCCAGAGGAGCCTCGCTAACTTCCCCGCATTTAATGCCCCCCCCCCGCCACCCCCTGGTTAGGTTAGGATATAAACACCATACAGGAAAATTCTGTTTCTTCCCTCGTTTCTTTCTTTTCACATGCCCAACTCCAGACTGGGGCAGACTGTCAGGAAGTCAGGCCACACCTCCCCCCCCATACCCGGCTCAGGATGAGTTTCTTCTATGTTCTAATGCCACCACTCACACTCTAACAGTTCAAGCGTCCGGGGTTGGGGGGCGGGTGAGGCAGGACCCAGACAGTTTAGAGAGAAACCAGCCCTGGTGACAGGCCTCAAGCTGTGGCATTTCTAATTTGAAGCAGCAAAATGTGACTCAAAACTCAACACTAAATTCCTCTTGTTGTTCACTGTTTCTCCTCTCTCTCTCTCTCTCTCTCTCTCATTCTCGTGTTTTGTTTTGTTTTGTTTGGCCTTGGGAGGGGTCATGTGGCCATTTGCCAGTGGTGATACCTTCCCAGGAAGAAATGACATCTGTCCTCCCCACCCAGGCTGGCTATCGCATAACCAGGGTTTATAAGGCCTGAGTGTTTGTGCCCTGGAGGAAGGGGATCCCATTTGGGGTACTTTTAATGGATCCTGGTCTATTCCTTCTAGCCAGAGAGAGTGAAATAAAGGAGAATATGGGACTGAGTTGACAGAACTTTTGGGGTGGAAGAGAAGTTGGGTGGGGGAGGGGAGAAGAGGCCTCCCATAACAACCCCCTATAAGACCTCGCTCCACTTGGGCCAAGCACCCATATGAACTTCCCATGGGGGAGAGCAAGCCTGAACCCTAATCTTCCCTCAGAGGCCCTGTGGCCCCTCCCTGCTCCAAAAAGACCCCAGACCCCTGTACATCCAGAGGAGCCCCTGCACCCCAACTTGAGAGGTTGAGTAGCACTCCCAGAAGAAGCGAAAGAAGAGGACACTACCACTCCCTCTCCCCTTCACCATTCCTGTCCCCACCCTGTCCCCTGAGGCTTGACTGTGCCCCACTGCCAACCCCACCCCCTCATCCTCACTGATATCCTGTCTCCTGCCTCACCCTAAGACAAAGAGCTGTTTTTAGGACCTCTGTAAGCCCTGGCGTCTTTATTTCTGACAGCTTCACCCCAGATCAGTGCAAGCATATTAAAATATTCAAAATCTGCTGTAAAATTTTTGAAAGGATATTTATAATTTTGCTCTTGAAACCATTTGGCTAAGAGGAACTGATTTAAATCACAATTGGGAATTCTTGTAAAACGTAGCCCACACATTCCTTCAAATGTAATGAAAATTTTATGAATCCTAAATTTAACAATTAATGAGGTTGATATAATGTTACAGTCGGACTTTTGATTAAGAATTTATTGATTTCAGGGGCGCCTGGGTGGTGCAGTCGTTGGGCGTCTGCCTTTGGCTCGGGGCGTGATCCCGGCGTTATGGGATCGAGCCCCACATCAGGCTCCTCTGCTGGGAGCCTGCTTCTTCCTCTCACACTCCCCCTGCTGTGTTCCCTCTCTCACTGTCTGTCACTCTGTCAAATAAATAAATAAATAAAATCTTTAAAAAAAAAAAAGAATTTATTGATTTCAGTTTTGCAGTGTTCTTATTTAGAACCAATCATTTGTTAAAGCTGTCGAATATTCACATGGTCCCCTTTGGGGGCTCGGGCCATGGGTTCCTCTAACGGGTAACACAGAAGTAACCTGGACCTGTAGGTCTTCCCTATCTTCCACCCAAGCATGCACACCTTCTCTCTCTCTCTCTCTCTCTCTCTCTCTCTCTCTCACACACACACACACACACACACACACACACACACCTAACAACAAACATCGCCTTGGCTGGACTGGGGAGGCAGAGCCCAGCTGCGATGGGGAAGACAAGAGAACCAGTTCAGAGCAGGGAGGGAAGCGATGTCATGTCATGTCCCATCAAGTAAGAAAGAACTTCCTTACTGCAACCAGTGGAGGGAGCTGCTGAGGGCACAGAGTCTGAGACAAGCTGGCCTCAGAGGCTGCCACAGACACTTCTTCCCTCCTGAGGCAGGTGGGTACTGGCGGCAGGAGAAGGCACCACTCACCCTGATTTTCACGCAGCAGTTGCACAAACATACGTGGGGCCTAGAGAGGCCGCTGGACACAGGGGCT
Organism: Ursus maritimus; assembly: GCF_017311325.1. NCBI lineage: Eukaryota > Metazoa > Chordata > Mammalia > Carnivora > Ursidae > Ursus > Ursus maritimus. Next base: position 29,810,709 of record NW_024425230.1, on the reverse strand, counting down.
GGAGGGTGGGAAAGGCTGACAGCGACGCAGACAGGCATACAGTCAGACACACAGAGAGGGCGGTGAGATGGGGCAGAGAGGGAGGGAGGGAGGAAGGGAGAGGAAGAGGGTGGGGAAAGCAAATGGTTGAGAAGAAGCCCAAATGAGGGGCGCCTGGGTGGCTCGGTCATTAAGCATCTGCCTTCGGCTCAGGGCGTGATCCTGGCGTTCTGGGATGGAGCCCCACATCGGGCTCCCTGCTCCACTGCGAGCCTGCTTCTCCCTCTCCCACTCCCCCTACTTGTATTCCCTCTCTCGCTAGCTGTCTCTCTCTCTCTCTGTCAAATAAATAAATAAAATCTTTAAGAAAATAAAAAGAAGCCCAGATGAGGGCAGGGAGAAAAGTAAAGTGGGAAGAGGGCTGGTCTGGGTGCCAGTACTCAGGGGGAGGGAGGCATCTCTTGGAATTGTGGGAGCCCTGGGACAGCAGCAGCTGGTGTCAAGGCCAGCCCAGGGATGCGAGCGCAGGGCACCAGTTCCTCTGAGAGTCCTTGCTTGTTAGGTCACCAAAGCCTTCTGGAGGCAGAGGAGTCTGAAGGGGCATCTGTGCTTGGCAAGAACCTCGCCAGCACCCCAGCACCAGAGGGAGGGGCTGGGCCGAGGCAGAGAAAGGCCACTTTGTGCTCATTCCAAGGTCACTGGGGTGAATCCAGGTACCCACCTGCCGCCGCCTTAGCCCCAGCTTGTCAGCGCCTCGGAAGTTAAACATTGTGCCACTAGGTGGAGCCAAAGCCCACGGCAACGACATTGGGCTGGGCTGGGAAGCTCGACCGCCCGGGTTTAAGAGGATGGTGGGCTCGGGAGGCAGAGGACTAAGGGAGAAAGGAGCTAAGGCTCGGCCCTACGGCGAGGCCAGGGAGGGGACGGGACAGCCGGCCCCTGCTCAGAGTGGACTTATTGCACCTACAAAGTCTGCCTTAGCCGTAAAGGTTAAACGGTGTCAGAGAGGACCGGGGGCCGAGGGGGCGGGGGCTCGCACGTGAAGAAGGTGCCGCCTCCGGATAGGGAGATCCCGGGAGCGGGCACTGGCCGGGTTCACACTTGGCCCCGGGGTAGGCACCCTGGCCGCCGTCCCTTCCAGCACCCCCAAGAGCGGAGCGCAGGCCTAGGATTCCGTGGACAAGCGCAGACGACCCAGCAGGGGAACGCGTCCGCACGCCGCGGCTGCAGGTGGAGGCGGCGGGGCGGGGCTCGGGCCGGGAGGCTCCGCATTGGACGTGGGGGTTGCTGGGGCTCTCGGATTGGCTGGGGTTGAGGGGCGGGGCCGAGGGCGGAGCTGAGAGCCGTAAAAACCTGAATAAAGACTGTGTGGGGAAGGTGCGCAGACCTGGCGCAGGTGTTCTTAGGCTGGAGCGTGAGCCACAGAGCTGATGCGACGTCCGGGTTAAGCGCCGGCCATGTTGTCCCCAGGCACAGGTGTGCGGCGGGAGACCAAGGTCCAGGCTCCCCTCACCTCCGGGACAGCCTGAAACAGGACTGTTCCTGCCCCTCCCCGTGGTCTAACTGACCTCCCTCCGGCCAAACCAGGTAGGTGTCCAGACCTTTTCCAACCCTCTCGCCCCCTCTGGCCAACAGCTATGCCCTCCCTTTACCTTCATCTTTCCCTCTAAATAAGTCTCCTCCCAGAGTCTATTAGCGCTCAGCACAGAGCCCGCCCGCCCCCCGTAATGCCTCAGTGGACCCCCCCCCCATTCTTCTGTGGTGGCCCTTTCAATAGGATGAAGGAGGGGCAGGGAGCCACAAGGCCACGTGGTTGCCATGAGTGCATTCCTCCTTCCACAGACAGGTACATGTGCCAGACCCTGTAATGGGCACCAGAGATAGAGCTGTGAGCAAAACGAACGGTCTCTGCTGTTCCCCAGTTTCTACGCAGACTGTTGGACGAAGAAGAAGAGACAGAATTTGAGAAAACGGACAGGTTATCCCCACACTGGGGTGTGGGTGATAATGTTTAGCTTCGACAGTGGAATAAAGAAGTTTGCAGAAATGTATTGGGGTTAAAGGTAATCACACCTGTAAAAACTGAAAATGATCAATTAACATCGATATCAAGAAGAAAAATTGCCCCCTTGTAGCTTTTCCATTAAACAGGGTGCTGCTTCAAGCAAACCAATATGCAAATACCAACCCAAAGGTGACTTCTATTTGGGAGGAAGGGGAAGAAATTAGTTGTTTGATTCTATCCAGGAATCAACCATAAGGTTTCCCTTACATGGCAAATTGCCTTTGAAATCTGAAGGAAGAAATTTCCTCTGTGGACACACCAAGGGTCCCCTCAGGACAGTGCAGCCAGTGTCCACTAGAGGGCAGCAGAGAGCTAGAGATGCTAGAGAGAAGAGCCCTCAGAGGAGTAGCCTAATAGAAACAATACCAATAATAGTTCACCTTTATTGAGTGGTTACTCTAGGCCAGGCATCCTTCTAAGGGCTTTATAAAAAATTACCTCATTCCACCAACCCTATGAGGGGGGGATCCATTCAACAGATGAAGGAACAGAGAGGCTAAGTAATTTGCCTAAGCACACACAGCCAGTAAGTACATGCCAGATGCAAACACTGAAGGGGAGCTGTAGAGCCTGCATGCCTCACACCGTGCAATTCTGCTTCCCGGGAAGAGGGCAGACAGGATGCAGAATGGGAGGAGGCAGCTGAGGTCCCTGCAGGCATAACCCCAGCGGGCTCTCCAAGGCCACTTGCAGAAGCCAGCACCAGACAAGGGCTTTTAGCTCATTGAGGACCTCGAGTCCTCTGTCAGGTAAGGTCAGGACATCTGAGCTTCCCACCGCAGATGCCGCCCATGCCTCGCCAGGGATGTAGCCGTGGGGAAGTGGCACCAGTCCACCCCAACACCACCGAAGCTGGACCCAGCTCTCCAGGGCCCACCGCCATGGTAGACCCTTCCAACTGCCGTGGCCTCTCAGGCTTAGACATGTGAAGCTGGCTTCAACCCACCATCTCCCTCATCCCTTAGGCAGCCCCCACCCCGCCTACCCCCACCACAGGCCTGGCTCACTGCAGTCAAGAAGGGGCTGGTCACAGAGGTTGGGGTCCAATAAACAGAAGACATTGATGAGGGGGCACCTGGGTGGCTCAGTCGTAAAGAGTCTGCCTTCGGCTCAGGTCATCATCCTGGAGTCCTTGGAGCCCCGCATCGGGCTCCCCGCTCAGCAGGAAG
>NW_024425230.1:29754834-29807487 GCF_017311325.1 Ursus maritimus | reverse complement strand
TGCTTCTCCCTCTCGCACTCCCCCTGCTTGTGTTCCCTCTCTCGCTGTCTCTCTCTGTCAAATAAATAAATAAAATCTTGAAAAAGAAAAAAAAAAGGCATTGATGAGGACCCTGTGCAGGATAACCCCGAGAGGCGTTTTAGACCAGAGCCCAGTCCTTTCTCGTTTTCGTCCCTGCTAAGCCGCCGCCATGTGCCGTCGCTGTGCTCACCACACAGGTTGCGAGGCGATCTCGCTGGGTGACCTGAAACAAGCCGTTTATCCACCCTGCCTTCTGTTTTTTCCTTTTCCATGAACTACGAATGGGAGACCAGGAGTTCTTGACTGGGGACAGACATTGTGTGGGTATGCCTGAGTACATCTTTCTAGATCAGGGTTTCTCAGCCCTGGCACTGTGGATGTTGTAGCCTAGATCATTCTTTCTTGTGGGGGCCTGTCGTGGGTGCTGCAGGGTGTTTAACAACATCCATGGCCTCTCCCCACTCATGCCAGTAGCACCCCCGCCTTCCCAGTTGTGACAGTAAAATAATGTCTCCAGACATTGCCCAGTGTGTCCTGGGGGGTTCAGAAACATTGCAGAAGAGGGGCGCCTGGGGGCTCGGTTAGGCATCTGACTCTTGATTTCAGCTCAGGTCATGGTCTCGGGTGGTGAGACCAGGCTCCACACTGGTTGGGGAGACTTCTTAAGATTCTCTCCCTCTCCCTCTGCTCCTCCCCCTGCCTTGTGCGTGTGTGTGGGAGCGAGCACGCACACACACCACACACACACACACACACATTCTCTCTCTCTCCCTCTCTCTCTCTCTCAAAAAAGAAAAGAAGAGAAACATCATAGAAGAGCTGCAGGAAGCCGCCGGGCTAGGTGAACTGCAAGTTCATCGGTGTCCTCTCCTGTGGGGGGGGGGGGGGGGGGGGGGGGGGAGAGCAGGGCTGCCTGCCGGACGGTTAAATGAGGCAATGGGTAGGAAGCACTTAGCCTCCATCTTCTTCCTCATCCCTGACCTTCTGGGATTCTAAAGGGTCTGCTACCCACAGAGGGGCAGGGATGCCACTTTTAAGAAAGAACCTGAAAGGCCCAATTCTTACCCCAAGTTCTAAGGGCGGGGAGCACTTCAGGCACCCTCTCTGAACCAGCCCAGCTGCATGGCCTTTCTGCCTGCGCCCCCCACCCCACTTCTGTGGAGAGGCTGGGAGGGGTGCACAAGGGTGGCATGCTGCCAGGGACCGTTTGGGAGAGGAAGCAGCAGGACCTTCCCGGGGCCCCACTCTCTGTGCGCCCTGCCAAGGCCGCCCACACCTACCGCCTCTCTGGGGCCCCTCAGCCCTGGTCTGGGAGAGCTGGCTCCCCTCCAGCCCAGAACCCACAGACACAGGCCCCAGCTGCAGGTCTTCCCTGTGTCCCCATGGAAGCCCCAGGACAAAAATGGGGCGGTCGATAATCCTGCTTCCCAAGGCAGACCCTGCATTCCTTCTCTCACCTTGTTTGGTGGCCTTCATGCAGCACTGCTATGTCCCACGCCCTGCTGGAAGGGCCAGAAGGTCAGAGGGGAACTCAGTGGTGCCCTGTAAAAAGTTTACACCCAGCTGCCTGGGCTGGGGGAGGGGCCCTGCTGCGTGGCACGTGCTCGTGTCTGCGGCAGCAACATTCCTACCATGGCGGGGACCGAGGTGCCAGTGTGATGTCAACGAGTGCGAGTTGTGTCCACCCCCGGACACAGTAGCCATAAATAACCTTAGTTTAGATAACAGTAAAATAATTGGGAAGTAATGCGTTTTTCGTGCATATTTCCCTTTGTAAGAAAATATGTTTAATTGTAAGTTTGTAAAATCTGTAAAATTTAATTATTAACAATGACTGAGTTTAACAACCAATTCAGAAAATTCCTAAAAATTCAACCACCAGCTCTCGAAAGCCACTGCCAGCCAGCTCCAGTCCCCCTCTAGGCATCGGATGTGGTCCATGACCCGAGATCATACTAGCTGAGTAAGGAAGATGGGCTCACCCATCATCAGCCGGAGCCAGAGTGGGGCCATGGAGAAACCTAGGGAGGCACTGACCCTACCCAGGGGTTCAAGGAAGGCTTTCTGGAGGATCCCAGAGAGGGGTGCGGAGTGTGCCAGGCTGAAGGGAGGGCTGGCAAAAGACCAGGAGAGGAGAAAGTGCTTGGCACACACCAGAAACCAAAGTGGGAGGCTAGTCCTGCTGAGGGGAAGGCTGGGCTCCTGTGCAGGTCCTGCACTGACACCTCTGTCCCTTGGGGCAAGTCCCCTCCCTTCTCCAGGCATCTCCCTTCTGTCAGACCGGGGCCTTGAGCCAGATGGTCTCCCGGCCAGTTGGCTGTCTAGAGCTCCCAGGAGTCTGTGGAGGGGCCTGGCGAGGGGTGGGGGAGAGGCGCCGGCCCACAGGATACTCTTTGCAGCCAAGTCTTTACCTCTCCCCCCCTTCCACCAGTTCCCCCAGGTGATGCCCGAAACTCCTGGTTTGGCTGCAGAAAGTAGCTCTAATTACAGTCATTTAGAGAACAGTGTGCTGCGTCTCCTAATTACCAAGCCGTGCAGCCCCAATTACATGTCTAAGGAAGCATCTCAGGAGCCCCCTTCCTGGGGCCAGCCCACCAGCTGCAGCCCCAGGCCAACCAGAAGTGGGGGGGCAGGCTGGCAGCTGCTGCCAGGCCTCCCTCCATAGCTCCCTTCGTGCCAGACCATGCAGGAAACGCTGCTTCAGAGGCCTGCCCTGGAATGGGCATGAGGTGAAGGGAGGCAGGGGAAGCGCCCCCAAAAGCGGGGCTCGCGACCCCGGGAGGGCCAGAGGCAGGAGGCCTCCACATACACAGCGGGTGTGCTGGCCCGAGCACCGCACAAGTCAGAGTCTGAGCCGGGGAAGGAGGCTGATTAACGTTTAGGAAGCGATGCCCCATGACTAAATGCAGATTCTCTGGCCTCATGCCATCACCACCCACCGCAAAACCCCCTCAGAAACAGCCCTGCCCCTGCAGAGGGGCCGTGTAGCCCTGCCTCGCATGCCTGCTGGGTCAGGGAACTCAGGACCCCAAGAGGACCCCAAGAAGAAGCCTGTCTTCTCTTTGAGAGCTCCATTTATGAGAAAGAGAAGTCTCCCTCTGTGCGATTCCTACCCACGGGTCCCATCTCAACCCCCTGGGGCTGCTGTTCGTCCGTCCTGGGGGTCTCGATGGATGCCGCCCACTGGTCCTCTCCCAGGCAGGTGTCCGGCCCCTGAACCTTGCCTGGGTCCTCAGCCAGACCAGTTTCTGAGAGGACCCTGATTTGTGGCTCCCGGGGCTTCTCCCTGAACACGTGCTCCTGGGGGCCCACATCCAGTCCCCCAGCACTGGGCTGACAATTTCCAAGTGGTTTCCAGCTTGAGTCCCTGACCATTGCTTCCTACCCCCTCCCACAACCTGGCCATCCCGGGCTGCCCGCAGGCCCACACCCACACCCTGCCCCAAGCTAACCCCACAAGCTTCCTCTGCCCTGCCCCCTTTATACCCAGTCCTCACGGCCTCAAACTCCAGCACTTCCTTCTCCCAAGTACAACCAGATTGCATCCCTCTCCTCCGAGACCCCTGGTCCTGCCCCACTCAGGCCACCATCCTCGGCCACCTAGAACCCGGCGAGGCCCCAAGCTGGTCTCTCCACTGCGTCCCAAGAGGCACGGAGCCTGGAAGTCAGGTGCATGGCTCCGTGGGTTCCATCGCTGGCTCCTCCGCTGCTAGCTGGCCTCCAGGTCTTGAGTGAGCTAGTTAGCATCTCTGTGCTTCGTTCTCTTATACTGGTATCTGTCTCCTCTGTGCCTGTGAGCAGGGTGGTTCCCGAGGAGTCAGACTGGCCACTGGGGGACAGGGACAAGAGGTGATAAAATGAGGCAGAGAGGAGCCAGGAGGCAGGTCTCTGAAAACATCTGTGTTCCAATAAGAGGCCCATGAACTTGCTCCCAAGATGAGTGGAAAGCCTTCAGGATAAAATCTCCCACCGATTTTGTATCTTAGATGGTGCCCAAGGATGTCCTACTTCCTCTCCTGCAGAAGCTGAGAGCCTGCCCTGCCCTGGTTGGGGGGGGGGGGTCTGGCTGCAGCCCCCACATCGGCTCTAGAACCAGCAAGTAATGGAGCTCTGCTGGGCACAGCCCTGCCTCTCTCACCACAAGGGACCGGGACGGGACAAGCTGAATCCCAGCCTGGGAGGGTGGGCCTGCGGCCAGCGGGCGCCGCTTGTGCAAGCATGGCCCTGGAGGCGGGGGTCGGGGGAAGAGTGACCTCACATCCGCCACCTACGAAGCTGTTTCACAAACATATTATTAGCTTGTTAATTAATTCTCATAACAGCCCTGGGAGTTGGGTGTCATTATCCCATTTTACAGGCTCACTGAGCAATGGTCCTATTACACACCCATCAGGACCCTGCTCGAATATTTAGTGCCTGGGTAGGAGGGAGGCTGAGGGTTTCTCCTGAAGCCGGTGAGGCCTGCAGGTGGGAGAGGGGTCACAGGCTGGTGGAAGGTGTGCCCAGAGCTGAGGCCTGCCTGATGCCAAGAAGAGGGGTGGGGAAGGGCGGGAGGTAGGCTGAGACAGGTGTTCTCAAGCTGAGGTCTGGGGGAAACCTCCTTGAGCCCCCCTGATTATCATACAGATGGGGAAACTGAGGCCCAGGCAGGAATAGAAACATGCATAAGGTCACTCAGCCTGTCAGCGGCTGAGCTGGGACCTGTCTTTTAGGCTGGGGCTCCACCTCTACCCAGGGTATTCTGAACTGGCCAGAGGAGTAGGGGGGTGCTGGTGGAAAGGGAGGCCCTGTCCCAGGGCCTTGGGGAGAACTGAGGATGTAGCCCTTCTGGGGCCCCAGCAGCTCGCACTGGGCTGACCAGCAGGCACTGATGAACTTCCTGGACTCTCTGGGTGGCCAGCAGAGGGTGATGCTGTCCCAAAGTGAAAGCTCCCAGGCTCCCAGCCACCTCTTCAAGTCCATCCCAAGGTCCCCAGGCAGGTGCAGGGGAGGGGCGAAACAGAGTTCCCAGGAGCAGGAAGAGCATGCAGGGCTGAGAATCAGGATCCCTGGGCTAGTCCTGACACCAGTCCCTCTTGCCTAAGGGTCCAGTTTCCCCAGCTGAGCACTGGGGGGAAATCAGCCCTTTTCCCCCCTCCTTACATGCCCACCAGCTCCATCCAACCTCTGCTCTCTGGAAAAGAGAATGCATCCTAGGCCGCAACCCCGCATAGAACTCTTGCAAAAGAGGCTAGACCTAAGGAGGAACTTCCCGAGGTCTCCACAGAGTGTCCCCAGTGGATTCCCCGATTGTCCTTACCTAAGTCCTACTCTGGGGGACGAGAAAGATGGTCAGACTGCTGTGCAGAGGGAGGAGCTGTGTGTCTCTGCCTCTGTCTCAGGCCTCCCCTTAGGTGAGGGGAGAGAATTTTCCCCAGGACAGCCAAGGGAGAGGAGTGGGGGTGATGCACCAGTCCAGGCCCCAAAAGAGATCCCAGTACAGGGCAATTGGCCCATTGTGAGAGGGCTCCCCGTGTCATCCCCAATAGCCTATGACCCTTCCCACTGGTGAGGTTTCCTAGGACCAGTCTTCTAGAATCTGGTCGCAGCAAGAATCTCTGCTCTGACTGAGAGCTCACTGTATCTCCTGAGGCCTCCGCTCAGAGTCCCAGAGGTCCAATGTCTAGGGGCAAAAGTCCTGGGACAGACGCAATGCAAGATCTGGGGCACTGAAGATATTGAGATCCCCAGGTCAGAAAGAACCCCCAGCCCGGCCTCCCCCCACCGAGATTTGAAATGCCTAGAAGGCTGGAGGCTGTCATCCAGGTGGGCTGTGCTTTGCCGTGGTAAGTCGCACCCTCTCTGGTCCTTGGCACCCAGCCTGGCTGTGCCTGGTCCGGGACAGACCAGATGGTCTCTCAGAGGCCCCTTCCAGCATCGCGGTTCTTGAGTTCCCAATGCTGTTCCCACATACTCCCATCCAGGCACTGTCTGCGGGAAGCCGCTTGTAAAGCCAGGTGTCCCACCCTCAGCCCTACAGTCCTCACGAGCTGACTGGCTTCTCTGCCCAGAAAGTGGGCAGGGGCTGGGGGTCGTAGCGGGCAAGAAACATGGAGATGGTGACCTAGGGGGGCAGTGTCCTGGCAGGTGTAGGCTTGCACCACGGAGAGGGGCTGGTGACTCACAGGGACCCAGAGGGGCATTTCCTCCTGAGCCGAAACCAGACAGGGAGCGCCCAGACAGGGAAGCATGGGTGGGAGGGACACACATCCTGCAGCTTTGTTCTCCCAGGTGCACGTCCAGGCCAGCATTTCCGGGAATCACGGTGACCCTCCTGCTGCCTCATGCTGTCGTCAGAGTCTGTCCCCCGCCCTACTGCTCCCGACTTTACAGTCAGAATGCCCCCCGCCCCCACATCCCACTGCCACCAACACCTTGCTTCAACCGCCGTCTCCTCCAACCTGGACCACAGTAAGAGCTCCTTCATATCATCCGTCTCCACCCCCGTTCTGGGGCTTTCATCCCCCCACCCCATGTCCCCACCCCACCACCCAGCTCTTCCTCAGCCCCTCCCACCCCATACTTTGCCCATTTCGTACGTACTCTTCAGGTTCAAGCCAAGTCATCTTCTCCTAGAAGCCTTCCCTGACCCCCTGGCACCATATACCCCTCTCCGGAGCCCTGGCAGTAGCTGAGTATATGTATGTAACTGTATGGTCCGCGATGAGTGCCTGCGTCCCCCACGAGGTCAGAACTAGGTCTAGTGTGGCCTCCGTGGTCTCCACAGCACGTGGCGCAGTGCCAGGCACTCAGTGAACACACGCCGAATGAAGGGATGTCCCGCGGTGCGTCTGCAGCCCCGCACCATCTCCTCTCGGAAACCCTCGTCATCTGCGATCCCTGGAGCCTCCTACTCGTTGGGCTGTGTGGTGGGAACTGCGCAGCCTGCCCCCAGACCCCAAGATCAGGGCCAGACTCAAGACCCCTGTAAATTCCCCAGCAGGTGCCAGGGATAGCCTCAGGGACACCAATTGCCATGACCTACTGACTCAAAGGAACCGCCCCCCCCCAACAAGAGGAGTCCCAACTAGAATCAGATACCCAGAGAGGGTCAGGGCCCAGCCCAAGGTCACACAGCAAGGCTGCCACAGAGCTACACCAAGAATCAGGGCGCCAGCTCCGGCTTAGGGTTCTCCCCGCACTATAATAAATGTGACTATTTTTAGGAAGCTAATTAGCAAGTCAAATATGACTCCTGCTAATAATAATACCACCTTTATGCTTTTCAGTCTCTGCATCACCTCATTTGCTCCTGCAACGGCGGGGTATGCCAGGCAGTGAAGTAGGAGGTGATCTCATTAGAAAGGTGTGGTCAGGAAAGAGGAAGTGACTGGTCCTTCTGCCTGTCCCACCAGCTCAGTTTACTGATGCTCCCAGAGGCCACAATGCCCCAGAGGCTCATGTCTCCAGGGGCTGGCTCAGAGCCTCTCAGGGGGCCTGCTGTCCTGTCCTCTTAGGGTGCCCAGCCCCACCCACCCAGCCAAAGTCAGCCTCCTGCTGGCAGCCCCCCTCGTGCTGGCTGCAGCCCCAAACCTGCCTCTCACAGCTGCTGGGCTTCAGGTGGCTTCGAGGGCTGGTCTCTACTGGGTAGGATTGTTTCCCCTGCAAACCTCTAGCACATGGAAAGGATAGTTCTGGGCAAAGAGGCACGGGCAGCCTAGCCTGGGTTGCCCCCCAACTTGGGACCCATGCTAGAATAAAGGACATCTTCCTCCCGAGTGGCACTGGGTCAGGACCAGCCTCTCATCCCTCAGGCCCATCTCCTGCCCACTCCCCCCTCCCCTGCAGAAGCTCCTGGGACATCCGGTAGCACCAGACAGGGCTGGGTGGATGCAAACATGAGGTCAGATCCTCGATTGCTTCCTGCGACTTCCCAGAGGAGGGAGGTATGTCCCACTGGGATGCAGCTGTGCTGTTCTGTCGGGGAAATGGGTCAGGGCAGGGTGCGACAGAGGCCCTGTTTCTCAGCGGGGCAGCCAAAGCCTAGGCCGGAGCGCTGTGCCCCTCACCTCCAGTGTAAGAGTTCGCACCACCTGAGATGGTGGTGCGGTGAGACCCAGAGTTTCCAAGAGTCTCAGCTCACAGCACAAGGACCCCTTGGGGTAGGTCCTTTCCCCGGACTCAGGCTGGGGAGCTGTGCAGTCAGGAGGGCTTCTCAGAAAGGGGGCGCTGTGGGGACTCACAAGCAGACTGGGCACAGCAGGTGCAAAGGTGTGGAGGAGAGGATGGGCTCTGTGATGGTCTCTCAGATGAAGGCCCCTGTGCCCCACCTCAGCTGGGTAGCCTGGCCTGCAGGGGAAGAATCTGGACTCCTGGCCCCCACAAGTTTGGCATGAATTGGTCCCCAGCTGTGGCAACTGCCCCAGGCACTGCCCTTTGGAGGCTCTTCACTGATAAGTCGGCTGCAGCTACTGGTCCCTGCTGGTCTGGGAGGAGGGGGCTGCTTCCAGGAGGGAGACAAAGGCCATCCTTTGAGAAAGAAGTAGAGGCCTCCCAGGGGGGCCCACAGATGCCCTGGGGGCAACAGGTGTCTCTCCCTCCCTCCACTACCTGCTGGGATGAGGTGGGCACCCCCTTCACCCAGTCCCAGACCTGGTCCCCACCAACAGGGAGCCCCCACCCCAGGGGAGCTGTGTTGGCTGCAGGACAGCGGCTCCCCTGGCCGGGGACGGCAGTGATGCTGACACGGCAAGAACAAGGCTATCGCTGAACAAAGAGAGATGGAACGGGGGCTGCGTGTGCAGGAATGGTTCCTGAGCTGGCGGCCAGCGTCATTGGCTGTGTCTGAGGGAGGAGGCACAAGATCGCCTCTCCCCGAGCGTTCAGTCCAGCATGTTCCTGATCACAGCCTTGGAAACAGGGCTGGCATAGGCCCCTTGTGGCCACAGCTCAGGGCATACTGCAGCCTTCCTGGGAAATCCCTGTCACCCCCGCCAAGGGCCCTCCTCTCCCAAAGAGAAAGGTCTCTGAATTGCTTCTGAACCCTGATAGCAGGGTGCGTTAGCCACTCCCACCGCCCCTTGCCCTCTCTGGGCACCGCACCCCCCTCTGGGGTGGGAGGGGGAATGTACATTAACAAGCTACCCTAGAAAGGGCCGTGCTGAACCCAAAGGCAGGCCTCACCAAAAGGGGGGGGCTTAGACACCTAGAGCCTTGCGGCCCCCACCCCACTGTGGGGGGGGGGGCAGCAGGACAGGTGCAGGAGCCCTGCAGTCGGGCCTGTCACACGGCATCAGAGAAGGAGCTGCCAGCACTAGTGAGGGTTAGGAGCCCCGGGGAAGCTGAGGCTTTTCAGCTGAGTGAGCGAGAAACATTGTCTAAAGTAGAGTCGGTGCCCCACTTTCTGGCACAAGTGGGAGAGGGCTGCCCACCGCCTGCAGGGTCCAGGACGGAGTAGTCCACAGAGCCGCATGAGGCAGCCTAAGGTCAGGGTCCCAGAGAGGTGGGGAACAGAGGGCAGCAGACACCCCTCCCCAATCCCGTGTAAGGAAAGCTCAGCCCGCTAGGTAGGAAGGGAGGGGCTGGTGCTGGAGAGGAGCCCCGATTCTGATGGTGGGGGAGGGGGAAGGCCAGCTCCCTAGACCGAGAGCTCAGCGAAGCTCAGTGGCCTTCATCACCCTGGTCCCGTGGGGCTCAAGTGCAGGGATACAAGTAGGGTGGGCACATGCACCCCGGAGCAGGGTCCTGGGGGTGCCCCAAGATAGCCTCAAGCTTGGACCCAGGCAAGAAGGGCCCCTGCCCTGGACCCCACACTCTAGACGATCCCACTCTGTCCCTCCTCTGACTTCCTGCCCACCCAAGGCCCATGCCCCTCCTCCTAATGCAGGACCCCAGAATTCCCCGACCCACAGTCTGCATGAGCCTTTCCCCCCCGCCCTGCAGCTGGTATGCACACCCCGGGCCCAAGGGGCGGCTAAGAGCAGCTATTGCCTCCTCCGTGGATAAAACCTGGCTGGAGGGGCTGGGGATGGGCTCTCCCCATGCTGCCACATTCCAGCAACCGGACCCCAGGAGTCCAGGAATTCTAAATGCACCCTGGCCTTCCAGGTGGTTCTCAAGGAATGTTCATCCACGTGGGAGGCTAGCGTGTGTTCTATTTCTCAGTTTGTTAGCTTGATTTATAACTGAAATATCTAGCCATACATGACGTGGCCTCCACTTGTGCCTCTGCCCCGAGCCCCACGACCGTTAGGGGTGGGCCTAGCAGCGGCGCTTCATGCAGGGTCCCACACCCCACCACGTGCTTCCTCATTCTTGCTCTGAAGCTCACAGCCTCCTTCCTCTGGGATGCCCTGGAAGGGATATGAACCCCAAGCTCCCAGGCTGGCCCACCAGCTCCCTGAAGCAGGGGCCAGGCCCCAAAACTCCACTCCCTCTTCCATTCCCGAGCTGACTCGGGCCCCTCACCTGGCAGCTGGCAGCTGGCAGTGGGGGTCGTCCCAGGAGGCTGGGGGCCTGGGGGGAAGGAAGTACTACTTACTGAGCACCTCCTGTGAGCTAGGTTCTGGAACCATCTCCCCTAATCCTCAGGAGCCCTCTGGGACCTTGTCGTTGTTAGCACCCCTTTGTTGTAGGTGAGAGGCTTGCCCAAGGTCACACAGGTGCCACAGAGCCTCACCTCCGAGCCCTGAGCCCTGGCTCCTTGCACTTGAGTAGGCAAAGGAAAGTGGGGGGCATTTGTGGCTGGGACATTTGTGGGAGGCAAGGGATAAACAGAGAGCAGGCCTCTGTGGGTCACAACAGGGAAGCCAGATCTAGCCAGCATGTGGGGACCCCAAGCCCTGACCGCCAGCCCCCTTAGGAGCCAATCCCCAGTCCGCAGTGGAGGGCCCTAGGGACTGAGGGGGGTCCATGAAGCAGTCTGTGTGCTGAGCACTCTCAGGCCCCGAGGGCCTCTCACCAGAGGAGATGGAAATCTTTCACGTGTCTGTGAGAGCCTCGGGAACCCCAGGCATCCGGGAAACCAGCCCCCGAGATAAGAGGGGAGATTAGATTTACCCAGCCACATGGAGTGTCCGGCCGGCCATGTGCAGGGGACAGATAACACCATGGCCAGGCCTCTCCACACCTTTGTTTCAGTGCCCTCCGTGTCACCACACAGTGTGGCCTTGCGTGAGTCGCTGAGCCTCCCACAGCCTCAGCTTCCCCACCTGTCAAGAAGGAAAAACAACAATGTTCTCTCTGTGAGGCCTTTTCTTATCAGGTGAATAATAACGCTCCAGGCCTGGCACCTGCTCAGAGTGCGTGTGTGTGTGTGTGTGTGTGTGTGTGTGTGTGTGTGTGTGCAGGGGGAGGTTAGTTCCTTTTCCCCGAAATTAAGAGGTAGTTCCGATTTTCAGAAAAGAGGAAGTAGGTAGATTCCTGAGAACCTTCCACCAGAGGGGAAGACCACCCCCTGGCAAGCGTCTAACTCTGCCCATTCAGTACATGAGGTCCATGTGTGCCTGTGAAGGGCGAGGGTGACCAGACACGGGCTGTAGAGCCAGCACCTCTCCCCTGAATTCTCGCCTACCTGGCCCTGCCTCCACACGGCCGTTCCCTCCTGGCACGTTTGGCCCCGGCCCTGGCCCTGGAGAGGGTGGGAGCTCAGGAGGTCTTCCCAGGCGGGAGCCGGAGGCGGACACAGGGCCAGTGAGCATCTCTGGCCCAGTCATGCTCAGCAGAGCCCCTGCCTGGCAGGCTGGGCTCCACGGTCGGGCTTCAGTCCGTCTGGTCCTGCTCCCCAGGAGCTCCCTGGCTCCAAGCCTTTGCTGGGGTGGCCCTCCCATCTGGCCCACCCTTCTTCCACCTCTGTGTCTGCCGTGTTGCCGCACCTGAGAGCCCTTCTCTAGCCAGGGTAGGACAGGGACCTATACCTGCGTTTTCCAGAAATCTGTTCAAAAGACACCTCTGTTTTCACCGGTTTCTCTTCTGGTCTTCTCACCGCAGCAGGAATAGCCATCATGTTACCTGAAAAGATGTTCCTGCCTCTGTCCCTCCCCTCGCTCTGACCAGTTCCCCTCTCATCACCTCCTTAGCACCCATTCCTCTCTTCTCAGGACGCAGCAGCCAGAGTGAGGTGGGAGGGGGTCATCTCTGCCGCATCTCAGAGAGGCTCCGGGGAACCTATGGCCCAACCTCCCCCACCTCCGGCTGCTGCCTCTTGGCATCAAACCCTCTGCTTCCGCCCTTCCCGTCCTCCAGGAACCCTCTCAGCCTCACCTCCAGCTCTGCCTGGCAGCTCTTGAAAGTGTTGTCCCCACTCTGGCTTCATGGCCCCCCGCCTCCCACCTCCCCTTGACCTGAGATCTGACTCGCACCCCACGCTCCACCCAGGGCCCTGGCAGCCTGTCTGTTGTCGCTCCGTGGCACTGGCACACGGACTCGGCTCCTCAGCGTTCTCCCACATGGCTGACCACTCGCCCCCAGGCCTCCTCCCACCTCCCTGGCCATGCCTCCCCCAGGCCCCTTCTTCTCCCTTCTCCCGATGCCACCTTCAAGTGAGCCCCCACCCAGAACTCTGTCCTGGGCCTCTCCTTCCATGGAGACAGACCTCTCCCTCCCCTAGCTTGTACTCCTCCTGCACCCCCTGGGGTTGGCCCGCTGGCTCCGCTCCTGAGCTTCAGACCAGATAATCCACGTGCTACGGGACACTGCTTCTGGCTGCCTCTCGGGATCTCGCTGGAACCTGCCCTCCCCCACCGTCTCTCTCTCTCTCTCTCTCTCTCTCTCTCTCTCTCGTTGACCCAGATGCTGAAACCAAGCACACCTTTCACTTTCTCCCACCAGATCTCATCCGATCTCGAGGCATCGAGTCCCTCCTCTGTTGTGGACACCCGCACACCCACAGCTGCACCTGCCATCCCCTGTTCAGAGCTCTCCCCAGTTGCCCACGCTGTGCCCCACTTGACGTCTGACGAACACCTCGGGTGTCCCAGCTCCTGCTCCTCTGCCTGGAACGCCCTTCCTCCACGGAGGCGCAAGGCTCACTCCCTGGCCGCCTTTATGCCTTTGTTCAAATGTCACCATCTTGGCGAGGCTTGCCCTGACCACCCCATTCAAAACTTCAGAAGCTTCCTTGACCAGGCCTGCCAGTCACCCTCAGCTTTATCGTATGTTCTCCACGCTTGTAACAGACTCTGTAATTTACGTATCGTCATATTTATGGTCTGACACCCCCAGCTAGAATGAAGGCTCCTTAAGGGTGGAGATTTGTCTGTTTCAGTGAGGGACGCCAGCTCAGTTCTTGGAGCAGTGACTGGCATGCAGTAGGCATTCAATGAGTTTGCTACAGGAGTCAATAAATGGTGGGATCTGGGGCTCCTCCCCTTCCGCAGTAGCCACACCCCACTCACCAAGTTTCCACCTCCTTAAAAGCTTTCAAATCTATACCTGAGTCCTGCTCCCCAGAGCCGCTGCCTTCGCCCCAGGCCATGTTGCTCCGATGTCTGGCTTGTCTGACTCTCTGTGGCCTCCAGGCCACCACGCTGAGAGGCAGGACCAGGCAAGGGCTCAGGAGCCAGGCTGGCGGGGTTCTTACCCTGGCTCTGCCAGTCACTGTCTGTGTGACTTGGGGCTGCTTCCCTAACCTCTCTGTGCTCAATTCCCCCATTTGTGAAAGAAGGATGATGATAATGGCACCTCCCTTGTGGGGTTTGGAGTGGCGGAGAGGTCTCCGTGAGACAATGTGGGTAAAGCATATTATAAACAGGGGCGACTGCTGCAATTGCCAGACCCCGTGACCAGACGAAGCAGAGTAAGACCTACTGAGTCCAGTCCCTGGGCTCCTGGGGGTTTTCGGTTTCTTCTCTGAAAGACAGGGACCCTCCTGAGCTGGCCTCCATCTGACTTGCCTGGCATTGTCCCTTTATTCCGATCACCCTAAATTCCCCAGGTCTCCTGAGCCGTCATGCGGCGTCCCGCCCCTGCCTGGCATGGACCACTTTCTCTGACTCGTACTTGCTTTTTCACTGGACAGAAATCCCAGAGCTTTTTTGCACCTTCACGCACAGAGAGCTTCCACATTCCTTCTACAGCTGCGTCGTGCTCCGTCATGGGGAGCTGCCCTGCCGGGGCCACCCCACGCCAATACTCACACAGGGGATTCCCAATCTTTTGCCGCCACAACAGCGCTGCTGTGGATGCTTTTATCCTCGTGTCACCTGCACGTAGGTGTCTCTGGGGGGCAGAATCCCAGAGGTGGGATTGCCGGCCCGAAGGTAACTAGTGAGGTATGAGCTGCTTTCCTGGCGCATGCCCCCGCAGAGCCCAGAGCCGGACGTGGAGACGGGGACCCTGAACTCAAGCCCTGCCCTCCGTTCCAACCTGCCTCCCTCGGAAGCGGGACCTGAGCCTGCAGCAGGACCGAAGGCCGGCTCTACTTTCTGCCCCTGTTGTGGTCGGTGCTCTTGAGCCCGTATGGAGGGATCCTGGGGACACAGCCGGGGGCACTGGGGAGGCCGGCCCCCAGACTCTTGAAGAACACTTTGAGCTTTCATGCGTGCCAGGGGCGAGGGGTATGGACTCCCGCCCAGGGTCTCCCCACCTGGGTCCCCTCTTCTGGCCGCTGCCACTGACCTCCCCATTGGCACACACAGGACCCCGTGTTGGCCCCCTCAGAGATCGAGCAGGGGTGGGAGCCAGTGAGCAGGGTGCAGGGTCAGTGCCCAGCAGGGCCTGGGCGGTCGGATGGATCCCTGAAAGAGGGACAGGCAGAGCTGTGAGACACCGAGGTGAGCGCAGCTCCAAAGAGCCAGGCCGGGCCGTGCCACACAGGTCACATACCCGCTGGCCCTCCCAGAGACAGAGCCCAGTCAGCCGCCACCTGCCATGGGGTGGGGGCTGCCCGTGCCAGCTTCGCGCAGGAGGCCTCCCGATGCAGAGGTGAGGGGCTCGGGAGGGTCCCAGCTCTCCTCCGCTTGGCTGAGGCCTCAGGGTCCTGTCGGAGCCTCCCTGCTCACCCTCTGCCCTCTTGTCCCCACACATCCAGTCCACCCCAGTTGGTCATATGGAGACGCTTGAGCTCCCCACACGGGCCATTCTTTCCACCACCGTGCCTCTGACCACGCAGGTGCCCTCGGCCCAGGTTTGCCTGGCTAACACCTACTTTTCCACAAAGACAGAATCCAAGAATCACTTTGATTTTAAAGCCCCCCCCCCAGTTCACTGCTGTCAGGCTCTGGCCCCCACTGGACAGCTCGTCCCAAGGGCACCAATGATGTCCCGAGGTCTATCCTCACAGCACCACCAGCCTAGGCAACTAAGCCCTCCGGGGGAGTTTGAGCCATGCCAAGCCCTTGGCCTTGCCAAAATCCCCCACCTGACCTTGCCGCAACACCAGGGCAGCCCCAAGGAAAAGCCAGTCCTTGAGGCCCTTTGCTAAAGATCCAGAAATTGCCCCGGAAGCCCCACAGGAGCTCCGTGATGGGGAAGTAAGGCCTTCCGGAGGCCGGAGCAGCGGGAGGCACCTCAAGGACATCATCTTCTGGACTTTCCCATACCCCCATGACTCGAGTTTCTCCACAGCATGGGTGCTGCCAGGGAACAAGATCAAAAGATAACGTCAGCCCGAGTGCACTGAGCCCTGAGATGAAGAAATGAGGGGATGTAGGGAGAAGGGGACAAGTGGGCAGGGTGGGCTTGAGAGCCACAGGGCTCCCAGCTCCTAGAGCTCCCAGCCCGCCCCCCTGAGCACCCTGGTCAGGCTGGTCCCACCTGTCTATGCCCCACTGGCACTACCACCACTGCCTTTACCGGGGCCGAGGGTGCTGACGGAAGGACCAGAACTGCTCTGCTGTCTGGGAGGACAAGGGGCTGCATCCACCCTGTCCCCACACACCTCAACACCTGAGATGGCCAGGAACTTACCCAGGGGCCCCATGAGTCACTGAGAGTATGAGGAAGAGGGTGAGCTCATTTCAGCTTGGTCCTAGAAAGTATGAGTTCATCGGGCAGGCATTCCCCAAACCTTGCTTTGAGGCCAGCCATGGAGGCTCTAAGCTATGAGATATGAATGCAGGAGAGACCACCAACTCTGTCTGCCAGCCAGGTCCGGCAGTAGCTCCCCCCTCCCACAGAGAATGACCCAGCCGGGCTCCAGCCTCCTCCCTCAGACTGCAGGACCTGGGCAGGTGGAGGGGGTGGGACAGGAAGGCAGGCTGAGGGAGGTAACTCTGCCTCCGTGGTGGGCCCATCCCCTACCCCCACCCCTGGGGTCTCAGGGGGCAAGTCAGGCAGAACTGAAACTGGGCAGAGAAGAAACCAGTCGGAACAGGCCCCAGGGACTAATGCTCACACTTCACGCACACACACCTTGCCCAGCCCCTCCCCCCAGCCTGGGAAAGTCTTCGAAGCTTGCTTCCTCCTGCCACCTCCCCTTCCCTACCCCCTGCCCCATGCTCCCCAGGCCTCACCCCATCCCGAATTGAAAGGACCACAGCCTAGGGGAGGGGTCTAGGCTCCTGTTTCCCTCCACCACTGCCTTCTAGGGTGACCTTTGACAGATCATTCCCCACTCTGAGCCTCAGTCTCCTCATCTGGCCTGGGCCGCTGGCCCATGATCTGGAGAGATGAGGACTCGGCACGAAAGGAACAGGCTGTGTGGGCAGACGGGAGGCAAGGAAAGGACTTTTCAGCCGGCAACGCCAAGCACTTGGCACCTTGACCATCGCCCTTTCCAGGGACGCGAGTGCTGGGAGGGGGCAAAGGTGGGGCGCGGGCCACGGCAGAAACGGTGCCTCTGCTGGAGGCTTCCCGCTTGTCCCTCGCACGCACATAGGGCCCCGGGACTCTTCCTTCACTCCCCTCGCCACGGGCGCCACGGTTTTCAGTCTGGGTCCCCTCGGCTCTGCCAGGGTGGCTGGAGCCTCTGTGTCCCCGCTCCCCCGACCCCGACCACAGGTGCAGGCCTCACACCAAGTAGGTCCTCGACAAAATAGGTATTGAAAGAAGAAAGGCACGGAAAAGAACAAGCGTTGGTGAGGACGTGGAGAAAGCAGACCCCCATCGCTGGTGAGAATATAAAATGGTCTAACTCTGGGGAAAGTGGTTTGACAGCTCCCCCGAAGCTAAACACCATGTGTTTCCTCAACTCTACCCCCAGGCAGACAGACACCCCGAAGAATAGAAAACAATGCCCGCAGGAAAATGCGCACACCAGTGTCCACACAGCACTACCCACAACAGGCAGGAGTGGGAACAACCCAGGTGTCGGTGAACCGATGAGCGGGTAAAGAAAACGCGGCCGAGGCGTGGGTGGGCTATTACTCAGCAGGGAGCGGAGGGGAGGGTGTGAGTGACAGATACACACTGCGATGTGGGTGAAGCTTGAAGACCGTTACGGTAAGTGAAAGAAAACCAGGCTCATAGGCCACATCGTGTATGACTCCATTGATGTGAAATGTCCAGAATGGGCAAACCCCTGCAGATAGAAGATAACTTCATGGGGGGAGGGGAAGGGCAGTGATTGCCAAGGCACAGAGTTTCTTGGGGGATGATGAAATGTTCTGGAATTA
This sequence comes from Ursus maritimus, assembly GCF_017311325.1. NCBI lineage: Eukaryota > Metazoa > Chordata > Mammalia > Carnivora > Ursidae > Ursus > Ursus maritimus. The sequence goes on along the minus strand of NW_024425230.1, from coordinate 29,789,935 downwards.
GACGGTGGTGATGGTCACGTAACGTTGCAAATACAGTGGAAAGCACTAGATTGTACTTTATCTCAATTAAATATAAAACAAAATAAAACAAAGGCAAGCTACCTCCCTAGGGATGAGTTGGAAGACCAACCTATCTGGCTGGCTGGTTTGCATCTGAAAACACCAGCCCACGGGAGCCACTCTTTGCCCCACCGGCTCACCGCACCCCTGCCCCCAAGCTCAGCCTGGGAGGGGTAGGCGGGCAGGGCCCCGGGAGACCCAGTGGGCCTTGTAGTGGGATGGAGCCCTCTCCTTGTGTCCCCGGCTTCAGGACAGGTGCCCCCAGGACAAGGGGACTTGAGGTGTGGCTACCGTCTGGCCTCTGACCCCGGTCCTGTCCCCTCCTTCAAGTGCAGCAGCTGTCTGCCTCACACGGTAGGTGAGGGTGACAGCCTGAGGACTGGCCACGCCCCCACACACAAAGACCTCTCCTTTGGCATGTGTTCCAACAGTATATGGATCCGCAGTTGGGAAGTTCTTCCTTTGGTCTGACTATAGTATCTGGTTCGGAGTCAATGAATCAGTCTGATTCAACGTTACTCAGCTTCAGGCCCCCACAGGGGTCCTCACCCCACAATGTTCACTTCACCATGATGGAGCAGGATGTGGGCTCCCTCCAGCCCCCTTAGCAGCTGCTTCCTGATGTGGTATTGGTGGGAACCAGCGAAACGGCAAGGCTGACACCCTCTCCACCCACCTGCGGCAGCCCCCCAACCAAAGCGGAGGGGCCCCTCCCCCACCCTAGGAAGATGCATTGGCGGCCGCCCTCCCCTCTCTTGAAACAGGTGGTCCCATCATCTTTCTCTGATGGCCAAGCATCAGGTGCGAGCGGATGGCGTGTGAGAGGTCCCAGCCCACGGGGCTGTTTCTGCCCCAGGCGTGACCTTTTTCATTTCACCAGAGGGACCCCATGTGTCTGCTGGCCTCTGCTCTGTACATCCTGTGTCAACCGCAAGCCCAGCAAAGCAGAGGAGTTTAATGAGTAGCTGCAGAATGAGTAAGCGAGATCAGATAAACTGGTCTGGAGCCCATTTCTTGAGGACAAAACCCAGGTGCATGTTTTTGCTGTGCAGTGTTAATAAATAAATTACTTACCCTCTCCGTCCCCATTTCCATAAAATGGAAATGATAACAGTCTCGACCTCATAGGGCTGCTGAGAAAATTAGGGTAATTATGTAAAACTTCTAGAATCGTCTCAGGCATATGCATCATAGGTGGTGTAGGGCCACCTCTCTAACTGCTTGTGACACTGTCCTCATGGTCGTCCCTGTTGAAGCCAAGCCAGGGCGCTGGCTGACCAATGCCCCTCACGGCAAAAAGGGAGGGTGGAGATAAGTCGCACGTCTCAGAAGGACCTCTGGGCTCCACTGGGTCAGTCCCAGGCCCTGGAGGGGGGCTTTAGCTCCTGCCCCGCAAGCCTCCTCCACACAGAGCCTGTGTTTAATAGGTGCTCAGTGAGTGGGCTGCTCACAACAGACAGGCTCTGGGGACCACTTGAGCCCAGATGCCAGGGCAGGGCAGGTCCTTGGTGACTCCAGGGGCTTCCTGCCTGCCCAACGTCCCCTCCCCTCCCCCGCCATGGGATCACTTTGACCCTGGGAGACCAGGGAGGCTAGGCATTCCAGGAAAGCCCTGATCCGCCCAGGAAACCCAAGTACCTGGTAGGGTCTCATCTGGCCCATTGTCCTGAAAGGACGGAAACCGAGGCCTCGGTCACCATGAACCTCCCCCAGGGACATCCAGCCCCCAGCTCTCTATGGGTGGGGTACATGTTCAGCCTTCCTCCCAACAGCCTCCTGACCCTGGGGCTTCCTACGGTCCAGTGTTCCTCTGTTCCCAGCTCCCCAGTGGGCCAGAGGGCATCTGGGCAGAACTCCAAGGGAAGGGGCATAAAATGGGGCTGGGGCTGGGACCCCGCGGGGCCAGTGCATCATCAGCTCCACATTGCCTCTTCGTGTCCCTCTCTCCCCTGCTCACCTCCAGGGCAGTCTCTCTGTCTCTCTGCAAGTGATGTTGGCCCAGTGATCCCCAGTGGATTCCCCAGATACCAATGGGGGTCCCAGCCTATGTCTTCAAGCCCCCAGTTGTCAGTGCCAGGGAGGCAGGGACAGCTGGAAATTAAATGTGGGTTTGCCTTGAGCCTGTAGCACACGAGAAAATAGCTTCATGCCCCCAGGTCGGTGGACAGGACCCAAGATGGTCACGCCTGCAGGTGTGTACACGTGACCAGATAATGTGCGCGGTCCTATGTGCCTACATGTTATGTGTACACATGCTTATTCCATGTGAGTGAACATAAGAGAACACAGAGAGAATCAAAAGGGACATGAAGAGACAGACCAGCCGACACAGAAGGAGTGAGACTGAGACACAGAAAGGCCATCTTCCCTGGCAGGGGCTCTTCTCTCATTACACTGATTGGGGTGGGTCTCTAGACGAGGCGAGCAGACAACAGGTGGAGTTCAGGAAGGGATGTATCAGGGCCAGGATGATGACAGTCCCGTGCCTCCTCATTCAAAGGGCCAGTCTGGGCCTTTTTCAAGGGCTGTAGTTTCCTCAAGCTAGGGTCCCAAGGATGCCATCCAGGGTGCAGAAGAGCCCCAGATGACTCTGGAGAGGGAGGGTCAGGGAGGGGAGCACCCCTGACATGCCCCGGAGCCAGAGATGAATGTCCTAAGACTGACACCTCATGGTGGCCAATGTGCACACTGAGGAGGGCCCCCATCTCCTGGGAAATGAACGCAGTGGTGGGAGTAAGAAAACCTCAAGAGTCTCAAAACTTCCCCAACACATTTACCTTGGCCAAAAAACATCTAGATCACACCCACCCTTGCCTCTTTGAGGGCAGGTGCTGTGCAAGGGCGGGAAGAGGCAAGAGTCTTGGGTTCTGGGCTAGGCTCGCATGGGTTATGCAGCTCTGGGCAAGAAGCTCCCTTCCCAGGCATCATCTCCCCCATCAACTGCAGGACAGTAATGCCCACACTGGCATTCTGCCTCCCAGGGCCTTGGCCAGCTTATAAGGAGATGTTGGGGCAAGAAGGGGCTTTGGTAATAGGATTCCCGGAACCAGCAATAGGAAGATCCGCCCCATGAACTCAGCATTTCCCTGAGAGTCACCCTCCCAAAGAGGAAAAAGTGACTTCCGCTGCCCCCACTTCCGGCAGCTGGGACCCTGCTCAGCTCAGAGTGGGGAAACTATCACGGGCCAGCAGCGTCACCTGCTCGCTCACTCTTGCCACAGAGCGGGCCCCCAACCCCACGCTTCATACTCAGAGCAGGATGTGCTCTCAACGGCGATCGTCCGACCACAGAGTGAGGGGATGAGTCGCAGCAGGGCATCAAGATGTGGAGGTTTTGGTCCCAGCTCTGGCAGGCACTCCAGGTTGCCTTGAATATCTCCTCTCTCCGGGCATCAGTGGGGAGTCCTGCCGGCCCACTTGCCGCTTTACCAGCTGGCGGGAACCTCAGAAGCTCAGAGCTGGAGGACACCAGGGCTTCCCGCGAACCATAGATATGGATGACCCAAATGGGGAGATGGCCTTGGCACTGAAAGCTCCCCCTGGGCTCTACACTCAGTATGGACAGAATGGCAACAGCTCTACCACGGGCTGCCAGATCTGAGAGGGGCAGCCCCTCTCTGGAGGGCAGGACAGAGAGAGCTGGAGGACCCCTGCCTGGGGGATGGGAGCCAGCAGACTTCCAGCCTGTGCCTGGCCCCACCACTCCAATTTGTTCCACCAGTCCTTCCATACAGTTTACCCTTTGCCACGCACTGTAGCCTCTCGCACCGCTTGGTTTTGCACCTGCTGGTTCCACTGCCTAGACTTCCACTTCACCTTGACTCTGTGTCCAGCCAACATCCATCCCCCCAAGAATGGGAAAGTGGACAGGACATGGGGTTTGGAGGTCCAGGGGGTCAGGGCCCTGTCTGCTTGAGAGGGCAGAGCAGTAGGCAGACCCCCAGCAGGCCTGACAGTGGAAGCACTGAGCTCAGGGTCCCCAGGGGCCGAGATGGGACCAAGGCCGAGAAGACAGGGGGTCAGTAGCTGGGGCCGACTGTGCAGACAATCTGGGCTGTGGAGGAGCTGGCAGGCGCAGGGCCCAGCTCGGCGCGGGCAGCTGTGGGGGAGGCTGGAGCTGCAGACTATTTTTAGGCTCCTGCTGGATGGAGACACAAGGATGCTCCAGGCTATCGCCCTTGCTTGCTGGGGAAAGACTAAAGTGGCCCCAGTTGCCCCTGGAGCTCAGGAGCTTCCTATTTTGTCCCTAGAGACTAGGGGCTGGGGCCAGAAAGTAGACTGGAAGCATCGCCAGCACCCCGGGGGAGGCAAATGCCCCTAAGAGGTGATTTCCATGTCATTTGCATGCTGCCCTGCTTCCTCATCAGAAGGACCCAGAAGTTCCCGTTCAGAGGACCAGTGGTGGGGAAGAACTATCACCCAAGTCCACCTCCAGCTGCCCCTTCTGGGCTTTGAGAGTCCCGAGAAGGTGATACGTGCTCTGAAATTGGAAAGCACAAATGGGGATTTTAACACCCTGTTGGAGCTCTTGCCTGAGCTCAGGGTGGCAAATGCGTTCTATCTGATTCATTGGCGGTGGTTCCCTGAAGAGCAACGTTGACAAGGATGCATTCATTCATTGCACAAATAATTACTGAGCACCTACTGTGTGCCAGGCACTAATCTAGGTGGAGATTTAGCTGTGAGAAAAAAGAGAGAGGGGCGGCTGGGGGGCTCAGTCGGCGAAACATCTGACTCTTGATTTCGGCTCAGGTCATGATCTCAAGGTCATTAGATCGAGCCCCACATAGGGCTCTGCGCTCAGCAGGGAGTCTGCCTGAGCTTCTCCCTCTCCCTCTGCCCCTCCCCCAGTTCGCACTCCCAAATAAATAAAATAAATCTTTAAAAAAAGACCACGTTCCCTGTCCTCACAGAGCAGATACTTCCCAGCAGTGCAGTCCAACAGAAACATCTGTGAGCCACAGGGACACTTCTCAGTTTTCTCGTAGTCACATTAGGTAGAAGTTAAGAGAAACAGGTGAGATTAACTTTCACAACATATTTTATTTGACCCAATATATCCAAAACATTTTCATTTCCAAGTGTAATCACTGAAACAATGTTATTAATAATTTTTTTCCCTATTACACCTTCAATATCCATTATGTCTTTTAGACTTATGGCACCTCTCAGTTCAGATGAGCCACGTCCCAAGTGTTCGGGAGTTTTTGAAGAATGTCGTTCCGGAGGAAATCTGTCACTGATCTCAGGAGAAAGAAATGCCGCCATTGATTAGTAATGTCTGCTGTGGGCATGAGTCAGCCCCCTGAGCTGGGTAAAGTTGCAGGCCACGTTAGCCCACATGTTCTAGGTTATGGGCCCAACCCGAAGCATGTGTTCACCCTGCCTGAGCCCTCCGAGCCCATCCACTGGCCCAACCTGACTGAACTGCCAGTGTGGGAGGCCAGGCCTTCGGGAACTTTATTCAGGTGCTGGCCCGGCAGTCCTGGCACGCGCACCATCCTTCAGAAAGGCACCCGCACGCCAACGGGACAAGTGCTTCCCGGGTGTGGCTCTGGGCTCTTTCCTCTCGCGTGGGCTGGCCTGTGGCCACTGGCGACCCTGGGAATGTGGTTTTGTTTTTGTTTTCTTCCCAAGGACTCTTCCTCCCAGAGTTAACCAATATCAACATAAAAGTGTTTCCTGAGCCTGAGTTAGCCGTGTCAGCCCTATTCCAGCCCACAGACCTCCTGGCCGGAACCCCAGCTGGGAGGGCCCCGTCCAGACAATGAGAGGCTAAAATTGGGCCACGGAGGCGGCTGGAAATGGCTGGGGATGCGAGAAGGGCGTGAGCTTGGGGTGAGGCAGGCGGGGATGACGTGTGGGAACTGGAGGCCCCCATCAAGCCCTGATCGTCTTCACCATCATTAGACTCATCATCACCCTCCCCCTGCTCAAAATCCTTCGATGGCTCCCTAGTACCTGCAGGACGAAGATCGAGGGCCTTAGCTCCCAGGAGCTGGCAGTGACGGAGTCATGCGATCGCACTTCCAGATACTCGCTCCTCTTTTACCCATGGATTCAACAAGAATGTGCTGCAGGCACTGTTCTAGGTGCTAGAGACTCAGCTGTCACCCAAACTGGCAAAAGACTCCCTGCCTTCCCGGAGCTCACACTACTGCAGCCAAGCCCGGGACGCTGTAGGCCCTGGTACATCCCCAGGCCTTCGCAGATGCTATTCCCTCTTCTTCAGGGATTTCTCCACCCTAGGGACTTCTATTGTCCCCTAAGTCCCCCTCAAACCACCGCATAACCACCACCATGGGCTGGGTAAGTGCTTCCCAGGATCATCACCGTCCAGCCCCACTTCTGCCTTCCCTGCCAGGCTTCGAGGGTCTCAGGGGCAGGGGCTGTGCCTTCCTTAGCCAAGGACCCCGGGGCCTGACTCACCCTAAGTCTCCATCTGCCCCCTCCCCAACCCACAGCTCACGACCAAGCAGGCCCAGGCATCAGTGGTGCTAGTGGAAGGGACGGTTCTGGACTCTTCTGAAGAACTCAAAGTCGTTGTGAAATCTCTACCTGGGATCATGCTACTCCTGGCATTCCAGGGGACAGACTCACAAGAACGAAGGTCGTAGGGGACTGAAGGAGACCAGGGTAGAGAAGGCAGGGATGTGCGGGGCTGTAAATGGCGGTTAAGGACATCAGGCAGCAGAGAGACTAGATGGCAGCGGCCTTCCTGCAGCGGAGATAGGACAGCAGGAGGCGGAGCCCCCAGGGTAAACCTTAGTGGCCCTTTTGGGTCAGAAAGGAGTCTCCCATTCCTTCTAGCTTCCCCAGCGGAGCTGAGCTTTGGTGTTTAACAGTCTTAACTCCCTATTTTGCCCAACCCCTCCTCCCCTCCGGGTGGCAGGGGGTGATGCAAAGAAAGAAGGCAGAAGGACGGGCCTGGCTCCTGCCCGCAGCCTGGCCCCCAAGGGGCTGATGTTGGTGCCCTGATATCATGGGGGATCTCCATGCCTCCAGGCCCAGCCAAACGGTCCTGATGGTCCATCGCCATCCAGGACCCACTGTGTTTCTTGCCCACGGGGGGAAAACAGGTCAGGAGCCTTGTGCCTGGCCTGGCCTCTCCCCGCCGCCTCATTTACATGGATTTACAGGGTCTCATTTCATGCCTCACTGCGCACGGCTTCCTCCTGCCCAGCCTCTGCTGGCGCCTCTATCGAGACAAAGGAGTGTGTTCTGTCCCTCCAGTCTTCTCCCAGAGGCCCATCCGGGTACCGAGAGCATCCCGGCTGGAAAGAGGGAGACTGCTGAAGTCCAGAGAGAGCAGGGACCTCGCTGGAAGCCACCCAGCTGTCGAGGCGGGGGCGGGGCTTGGTCCCACACTTTCTCCACTAGCTGCCCGTAACACCCACTCCTTCCTGCCTTTCCCCCACCACAGGGCAGGTGGGCTTCCTGAGGGGTGAGCTCTGCTGCTACTGCTGCTTGGCTGTGAGCTGGGAAACAGACAAGGCCAAGACATAGATGCTGAGGTCCCTCCAAGACAAAGGAAGTTGGTCTCAGAACAGAACTGCACGCAAGAAGGGGCCCCACACGGGGGAAGGCGAGGTCTGCCCAGATCACGAGGGCAACAGCGGACCCACATCTCTGCCCCCAGCCCAGGGCTCTTCTGGGTCCCCCCAGACTCCCAGACTCCTGGCCTCAAGCGCCTGCTGTTGCCTTTGTCATCCTGGGGAGGCTGGGTGTGGGGAGGAGAGAACCAGGCAGAATCTTCAGTTGGGGGACTGGCCCAAGAAAGCACAGGTCAGACTGACAGGGAGGGGGTGCCATGGGTGGGGGTGATTCTAGTTCTGTGGGTGTCCGCCAGAGCCACCCGGAAGCTGGGCTCAGACTCAGAGAGGAGAACTGTCCCAAATCTGCCACGTCCCCCTTTCCCGCAGTTATTGCTCAGGACAGTCTTCCACCCAAAAGGCCTGTGTCCCTCCCGCAAGGGGCAGGAGAGGAAGGAACAAACGGGAGGCGAGGCCCCAGGAGGCCTCCAGTTTCCCTCCTCTCTGCATCCTTCCCTCTGGGCGCCCCCATTCCTGGTCCTGCCCTCGGTCTGGCCCACTATCCCTCTGAACAGCCTCCTAACTCCCCTCCCTGCCCCCCACCCCAGCCTCAGGGGCCCTTCTCATCCATCCTTCTGGGTTCTGAAACCTGTGCGCTTTATCTTAGCCGGAGCTCAAGAGTTTCCAAGGCACAGATCCCACCCCGGCCCTCATCGCCACCCCGGGGGCTGAAAAGCCAAACTCGGGGTCTAGCACACAAAGCCTGCACCCCGCCTACCAGTCCCCCCTTGCTCACCAGCCAGCCCCTTTGCATGCAGCCCTCACCCAGGCCCCGGCCCTGCGTGGCAGGCCAGGCTGGAGGGAGTACTTCATCTCCACTTGGGCACCACCTCCGGCGGCCCTCCAGCCTTCTGCACACATACTTCCATCACCACACATTTGTGCCACCGGGGTCTGCCTCCCAGTGTGGGCCCCCGGAGGGCAGGGGGGCCTGAGGCTGTTGCTAGCCTGGCCAGGCCAGGCCTCTCAGGAGAGTGGTGGGAGGTGGAGCCTGGGGGGAGAGGAAGGCCAGCTCCCCGAGGTGTGAGGAGAGGAGGCAGAAGCTGCCTGGGTTCCAGTCGACAGCCTGACAGGACATGCACTGCTCGGGAGGTGTGGGTCCAGATCCGGTTCCTGCCTCTCCCTAGCTACGAGCTCTCCTGAGGGCTTCCTGGGCTCCAAGGACAGAGACGGTAAGTGTGTGAGGCTCACACAGGCAGGAGGTACTGAGCCGTGCACAGGAGCCCCCCACCCCCTCCCCTGGCCGGGATGGCTTTGCAGGCAAGGAGCAGGCACAGGTAAATAAATAGTTTGTTTATTAGTAATATGTTACATTATTAAAGTGCATTGAGAAGAGATGCAGGGGCCAAAGCTGGAAGGCCGCCGGCCCCAGGCCCTGCCCTGGGCTGGCCAGACGCAGCCAGAGAAGGGCCCAGCTCTCTGCTGAAATCCATGGACAGGGCTGGGAGCGGAGCCACGCCCCTGGAGAGCTTGGCCCAGGCTGTCCCCACCGGAATTCACAGTTTAGCCTAAGTTATAACATGTCCTGAGCTGAAGGTGGGAGACTAGGAGCATGGAAGCACAGCCCCTGGGGAAGGGGGCTGAGGGGAGGGGAGGGGACCCCCCGCCCCCCAACCCCCAATGCCAAGGGCAGAGTCCTGGAACCTCCCCCTGAGGACCCGGCTCCTCCTTCTATATGAATGTGGTGAACCTAGGGCTCAGTTTCTCCTTCATTCTCCCCTGTCTCCCTCACCCTACCCCCTCCCATAATTGCCCCCCATACCGGGGGACTGGGACCATGTTCCCCTCAGACTGGGATCCCAGGGCAGAGCCAGCTCATGCCACTCTCCGCGAACCCATGCCTGTCCCTAGATTCTTATCCTGTCCCCGGAGCCTCAGACTGGGAACCCCCACCCCAGCCCATGTCTTCCCCAGTCCCTCCCCGTCCCACCCCACCCCCAGCATGTAGTTTTGGTATTTTCATACAGATGCAGTCAGAATTAGCTATACATGAAATAAGCCTAACATAAAAATAGAGCTTTTTCCGTCCTTCCGTCCGGAAAGCAAACATCCTTCAATAAACATGCAAGGCCACTGCCTGCTGGGACCCAGCGCCGGTGAGGGAGCCTCAGAAGGCAGCCCTGGGCCTACAGGAACAGCGGCCACCCCTGGCCACGGCAGGAGGGAGGAGGAGGGGGTGGTTTGGGTACGGAGAGTCCGGAAGGACTCAGGCCTCAGCCCCAAGGTCCAGAGCCGGGGTCCCAGCTTCCCTCTCCAAATCCCACTCTCTGGCCCACGGGCTCTTGGGCTGGGAACATCACTGCGTTCAGTCAAGTCTGAGGAGGAGTGTTCGAAAAGTAGTCTCCAGAAGATTAAGTCTGAAGTCATCAACACCCCAGCTTCACGGCAGCGCCTTCCTTCCACAGCCCCCAGCCCCGGCGCCCCACTCGGGCCCAGCAGCCGCCTGCGGCTGGCCGTCTCCAGGCCTGGTGTCCTTCACCGGGATATGCAGTCCCCCTGGAAGAAGCAGCGGGCCAGGAGCTCGCCGGGCCCGGCCGTCTCTGGATGGGAGACTCTTCTCGTGCCCCTGAGGCTGTAGGAACCCACGCCATGCCCAGCCCCAGGAGGCCCTAGTGGACCAGCAGGCCAAGAGCGAGCGTGGGCAGGACACCCAGCCAGAGGGAGGTGGCCAGGGCCCGGGCGCGGCCCAGCAAGTGCTCGGCAGTGGCGCCGTCCTCGGGCAGCAGCTCCCAGTGCTGAGCCTCACGGAAGTAAGAGCCCTCCTGGGCCTCGCAGCGGTAGTGGCCATACTGGCGGGCTGTGAGGTTCTCAATGAACAGGATGCAGTTGGGGCTCTGGTGGCCCGGCTCGCAGCTCTGCTCCACGTTCTCCTCGTGGCGCCAGGAGTACGTGGCATGACGGGACTCCATGGGGCAGCTCAGGTAGTAACGAGAGTTCCGAGCCAGGGAGACCTTCTGCAGGGGCGCCTTGTCTGGAGAGGGATGGGGGAGGCAGCCGTGAGGAGGGGGCCGAGGGCTCCCGAGGCAGCTGTGTTCTCCCCTGCTGACCAGGCCTCCAGGGCCAACGCTCCTAAATGAACACGGTGCCCCACCTCCTCCCGACTCTCCCCTGCCTCCCTCACCATTCCCCTCTCCACAACCAGCCCATACCGATGGGGGCCCCCTCCTCAGGACTGTCCTGCCCCATCTGCCTGGGGCCCCCAGGACCCGGCCATGTCTCCCTCAGATGGGGCTGTACCACCCTCAGCAGACAGGGGCCCCAGCAGGGCCAGATTGGCTACCTGGTTTGGGGTTGGGGCACTCCGTGTGTGGCTCTGCCGGATTAATGGACTGCAGCACTGGCCTGGAGTTGGAAGGTGGGGTGAGGCTAAGTGGACAGGAGGCCACAGGTCTGGCCCCTTCCCTGTCCTCACCCCCACCCGCAATCAGCTGCAGTGCCGTCCCCCCCCCCAGAGGAGGGCATGGCCCAGCACCTCTTGCGGCCCACCAACACCACCCCCACTCCTGTGTTCACCTGCCCCCAAGGGACAAGGGATCCGGGCCAACGTACCCTTGGGAGCTGTAGATAGAGACACAGCGGCCCTGGTCCCAGCCGCAGTAGGGGTCTCGGGCCATGAGGCAGCCATGGCAGCCCCCGCCGTAGACCTCACACAGGTCCAGGGGCACCTGGCTCACCTCCCACTGGGAGCTCACATACAGCTTCCGCTGGAAGGAGAGCAGGACTCAGGTCAGCTCAGGGCCCCCGGCCCCAACACTCATTTCTAAGTCACCAGGCCAGCCCTGCCTTGGCAGGCCCTGGGACCCAGAGGCTCTTAAAAGGACATGCAAATCACATGCAAAGGAGCTCTGGCCTGCGGCACCGGCTAGCCCCATGGGCTGCAGCGGGGTGGGGAGGCTCACCCGCTCGGTGTCCAGCGACAGGGCCTGGATGGCGGCCGGGTGGTGAAAGGGCTGGATCTCCATGATGTTGAAGACGAGGCTGTGTTCCCGCTCCTCCGACTCCACCACCTTGTGGATGGTGCCCCTGTCTGTGGGTGAGGGGCAGAGGGTCAGCGGGCCGGTGGGCGGGAGTTCCACCACAGAGCTGGGCAGCCTCCCTCTAGGCTGGGCCAAGCCGGAAAGACGCATGGGGGAGGGCTGGGCAGTCAGGGCTCAGGCGGGGGTCACAGCACTGGGGTGGGGCGGGGTGAGGAGAGTAGGACTGGAGAGGGATGTGGAAGCCTGAGGACGACTAGGGAGCTTTGTAGGCTGGGCCACAGAGGCCATCCCAGGAGGCCCAAGGCTCCCCAAGGCCACAGGGGCAGCTGGGCCATGAAGAAAGGAACCGGCTGTCCTCAGTGCGGTGTGGGGCCTCTGTGCGTTAGCCTTGCGCACTGTCTAATCCTCCACACTCTTAAGAGGTGGGTATTACCTTCCCAATTCCGGGACGAGGAAATGAGGCTCAGAAAGGCCAAGCAACTTAGCTCAAGGTCACATAGCCGGGGACTGGAACCCAGAGTCGTCAGAACCCCACCCCTCAGCTCCTTCTATGACTCCCCTGCTTCCTGGACTCTTTGGGGATGTTTGCTTTAAATAAACGTTTCATTTTGGAATATTTTTAGCTTTACAGAAAAGTTGCAAAGATAGTACAGAGTTCCCGAATACCCTTCACCCAGTTTCCCCCAATGTGAACATCTTACGTTAACTGTGGTACATGGTCACAATGAAGCAACTGACACTGGGACATTACTATCACCTCAACGACAGACTTTATTTGGATTTCTTGGGTTTTTCCACTAATGTCCTTTGTCTGTTCCAGGATCCAATCTAGGACTCCACATTGCACTTAATCTTTGGGGATTTTTTTAATTTTTATAAAATCTTTGATCTGAAAAGGACCTCAGATGCCACATAGAGATTCCCAAGGTCAGAACCAGGCTGCCTGCCTCCAAGGCCATGCTGTGTCCATTCATACCTGTCAGGGACTAATGGGCATTCTGACCCCTGGGTTCTCCCATTCCCACCTCACCCGCTGTCCCAGTTTCTAGAATAGCCTACCTCCCTCTCCCTCCTTCCCAATTTCCCAGGGCATCACTTGCCCCAAAAAAGCAGTCAGATGATCAGATGATCACCCACTTAGGACTTTCCTCTATGTGGCTATGTTCCCCCTCTGCGGGCTCCGAGATGTGACCAGATGCTCCTTTGTCCTGACTAGCCCCCAGCCTCGCTGCTGCCTTCACGCCCACACCTGCTCACTGCCCTCCATCGCCTCCACGGCAGCCCCTGAGTGCCTCCCATAGCTTCTCCCAGGTGTGAGAGCCTCCCACTCTCTGCAGAGGGCTCAGAAAGTTCTATTTCTTATCTGGCCCCAATCCTTCCTGCTGCAGACTCCAAAATGGTACCTCTCCAATGGCCCTCACGGAGACACCAGGACAAATGCCTCACCATTCAAGTGCACTCACCTCCCAGATCTGCAGGAGGGGAGCTCACGGCCCCACCCAGCTTTCCTTGTCCTGTCTCCTGCTCTCAGTCCTTCCTCTCCTGCACCCCAGTGCCCTGCCGTCCCCCCTGGCTGACCACAGCAGGTAGGCCAGCCACCACTGAGCAGAGCAAAGACAGGGGCCTGTGGGTACAGCCAGGATGAATGGAGGAGGAAAGAAGTGAGGGCTCAGGACCTAGAAGCCAGGCCCCTTGGGGAATTCCTCTCCCCGAGGCTTCCAGGAGTCAAACAACCACAGAGATCACTATGGCCCCGAGAAAGCCATAAGGTGAAGCAATAGCAGAAAGCCACATGGCAGGGGAGGTATTGAGGGTGGGTGCCTGAGGCCCTGACCGTGTGGCCCCAGAGGTGCTAGGCCCCTGGGGAGACGCTGCCCTTTCTCATGGCCCCACCACTCGGTCTCAAGGAAGGCCTGCGGCCCCCGGCAACACTGACCTCCACGCCTGCTCCCAGGAGCCCCTTTGCCCACAGACTGGGACCAAGAAGTTGCCAAAAACTCAGCTCGGGGCTGGCTCCTCCACAGCTGTTGGCTTCCCAGAATACAGGGGTATCTCCCAAGGCATTCCCCCCAGCTTCTGGGGTCAGCAAAACCCTGACCCCCGTGGAAGCCCCTCGGTGGTCCTCTGCACGACTCCACAAAGGGGGGCGGGGAGCCTGGGTGGCTCAGTCGGTTAAGCATCTGCCTTCAGCTCAGGTCACGATCGCAGGGTCCTGGGATGGAGCCCCACATCCAGCTCCCTGTTCAGCTGGGAGCCTGCTTCTCCCTCTGCCTCTGCCACTCTCCCTGCTTGTGCTCTCTTGTGCTCTCTCGCGCGCAAATATATAAAATATTTTTTTAAAAGAGACAGAGAGAGACTCTGCAAAGGCTCTGCTTTTTGGAAGTCCTTCCTCATGTCACACTAAATTCTTGGCTCCCACATCAAATGTTTCCCCTCACCTGCATAGTCCCACAGACAGGGAGAGAATCCAACTTCCTCATTCTGCCCGGCAGGGACCCGCGGGATACCAGTGACCCGCTCCTTCCTCCTGACTTTCCAGTTTCCTTCCTACCATCTTCCCAGGGTCCGACATCTGGACTACACCCAGCTTTGCTCAGACTTGCTACATTTCTGCTTCTGAATGCTCACACTTGCTCTTCTCCCATCCTAGGATACCCTCTTCCCCTCCCTCTGCCCCCACCTCCTCCAAGAAGCCCTCCCTGCCTGACTCTTCCACAGCCACACATACTAACCCCTGACAGCTCTCGGTCCATCAATTCTTCCTTCCAGGTATAAAGATCCAACCGCAAGTTAGTTGTATTATTCTTTATGCCTTTCAGATCCATTTTTACAAGGCAGGCCGGAAGGCCCCAGGGCGGCCCCTCACCTGTGGTCAGGTAAAGCACGTGGAAGGTCTCCCCGCCGCTGGCCTGCATGCGGTGCACAGCCACTTTCTGGTAGTGGTACTTCGAGTGGAACAGTGGCGTCTTCAAAGGCCCCATGGGCTCCACCCTCTGCGCCACCTCAGGGTGGCTGTCAGCCACCTGGAAGGTCTCCGTGGGGATGGGCTGCCGGTCTGGGAGACACTGAGCAAGAGGACAGGTCCAGGTTAGCGGCGCGGCTGGGAGGTGGGGCTGACGCCTGGGCCATGGTAGGGGGTCAGCCTACCTTGCCAGGCCGAGGGTTGGGAAGGCTCGTATGGTAGCCCTTGAGTGAGGAAGTACGGAAGACCTTGTCGATGTCCCCAAGCGAGTACACACAGACGGCCGAGTAGTTCCTGGGGGACACAGAAACTGCCTCACTGGGGGGCCAGGGACCCCCCCACACACACACACCCCCACTCACCCAGGCCAGACCAGCACCAGACAGGGACATAACCAAGCCCCCCCCCCCCATCCCCCCGTGAACTCTGTGAGGACAGGGACTATCCTGGGAGTCAAGCCCAGTGCCTAAGATTATCAAACGCCAGTGAAGGAAGGAGGGAGGGACAGTAGGGGGGAAGGAAGGAGGGAAGAGGGAAGGAGGGAAGAGGGAAGGGAGAGAGGCAAGTTCAACCACATTTCTTTCTGCTGCCATCGAAAACCCCAACCTGTGTTCTGTGACAGAATCACCAAGGGCAGAGGCCAACCCCGGGGCCGGAGCATTCCAGCTGGGCCGTCCTCCAACCTCCCTGGGCCCAGCGGCAGCCTGCTGCTGCCAGAGGAGGCCAGACTCCTCGGAGGCTGGGTCTCCCCGCACAGGAACATCAGAGCAGGGGCTTGGCCTCCCCACCCCGTCCCACAGCTCTCCCCGCACACTACCCAACCGGCACTCTCGCCTGCCTTGTTTTCAATCAACGGGAGTGATTAAGAGGTGTGAATGATCAGGTGTGGGCAGAGCCTGAGCGGGTGTGATAGCACCCGGCACCCTAAGTGGCCTCGGCCGCCTCTTCCCAGCGCCCCAGCACCCACTCTGAGCACACAGCCGCTGGACTCACGGGCACAGGTGTGGCCATAAGCACGCATACGGCGCATGCGCACGCACCCGTGTGCACAGACTCCCAAATGTACCAGCGCCCGCATCTCCCTGAGCACGGGCGATCCCCCACCCCAGGCCCAGCAACAGCCCCGTCCTGTGACCCTGGATGCCCTGCTCATGCCACATGAGCCCTCTCCTCCGCAGCGCCCAAGCCTTCTGATGCCCACTGGCCACTTCCCCGACGCCGGCCCTGGCCCCGGCGAGGGTCACTCACCAAGGGTTGGAGAAAACGCCATAGACTCGAGTGTCCCTCCACTGGCCGTTGGGGTCAGGGAGCAGAAAGACGTCCTGCAACCTGTTGAAGTTCTTGTTCGTGGCCACGTCGCTGCACACCAGCATGGCCTTCAGGAAGGTGTTCCACTTGGAGACCGACAGGGAACTCTCGCCACCCTGGTCCCCCTGGAAGGGTGAGGAGGAGGGAGAGGCCCCTGAGCCCCTGCCCCGGCTGCCGGGCTTCGGAGCAGGCACGGAAGCTCCGAGAAGGGGGCGTGACCTGCCAGGTGCCCAGGCACAGCTGCCTGTCCTCTCCGGCCGGGTGCTGGGGCCGGGCTCCCGCCGCGGGCCTGGCTGACCCAGGGCACAGGGCCAGCAGTGGGGACGCGCAGGCTACAGCGGCCTGGTCCCCATGGAGCAGGCCAGCTCAGATGCGCATTTGCCCGCCCGCACACACACACGCTCACACACGTGCCACAGACGCACATCATAGCTCCTTCACACGGGAAACAAACACATGTAAACGTACTGCCACACTCACGAACACACTCGAACACATTGCACATGAAACCACGCATGCCCACGAGCCCAACCACCTTCGCCCACTCACAGATGCACAGACCCCCCCCGCCATGCACACACATTCGCTCCACAGTCCCACACCCAGACTCATTCACACATCTCACACGCTCCTTCATACAAACACGTATGACACCTGACCCAGGTGTGTTTTCACACATTCGCTCACTCCTGTGCAGGCACAGACACACACTCTTGTCCACTCAGCCACCCGCTCACCCTGCACAGCTGGGCCACGCGGGACACGTTGAGAGGGGCCTCGGGGTTTTTATCAGGATTGTCCTCCCGGAAGAAGTAATAGATTTTGTCATCATAGGCCTGGTCTTGGTGCACAATGGTAGCCTTGATGAACTGGGGGTCTGCCAGAGACACGGGCAAACGGGTGTGAGGTTGGGAGTCTGCTCAGAGGACCCACCGCTGTGCGCACCCACCCTGTGTGCACGTGAGCACACACACACCCCGAGTCTCTACAAACAAACCCAGGGCAAATCAGACCTAGAAGAAAAGTCAGAACATCAGGTCCAATAGCCCAAGGGACCTGAGACTCTGCACCCCCACCCCACACCTGTTTTGCCCTCTCCTGCAAAGATGTCATCGGCCCAAGAGCAATGACTTCATGCCTGGGGACTGGGGGGAGGTCCCTGGGGGCCTCTATGTCACTTCTGCCTAATTGGCAGAGCCCTAATGAGGAGGGAGGAGGTGTTGCCCCCACATGAGCTCAGCAGAGAGATACGCTATGGCTCTTGGGGAGCCCGTGCTGGGTCTGCGGCTTCCTCCGTTTTGCTCCCAGAGTGTTCTGGGCCCATTCTGCCTCCACACCATTGTCTCTGCTGTTCCCCTGCTCCCTTACAGGTCAAACTCCTCAGCTCTGGCTACTCAGGCCCCCGGTTTCTTGAGTGGGCTGGGCTCCAGCGGCCTTCAGGGAGCCCTCCAGGGGAACAGGAGGACCCCATCCACCACCCTGGGCATTCACACCCCTCCAGCCCCTTCCAGCCCAGCCGGAGCCTGATTTACTCTGCATGACGGTATCACTGGTGTACAGCTCGATCTCGCCCTGGATGCGGCGGAACCGGGGGATCTTCCCGTTGTATTCCTGCTTCCGGATTGTGGAGTACACCTCGTCCCCTGGGCATGGGGGGAGGGCCATGGGTAAGGGCAGACAGCTCCTGGAAGTCCCTCCTCCGAGACTGGGCCACTGGACATGGAGCTGACCACCCTCCCCCAGCCCAAGGCAGCAGCCCTACCGTCAAACAGAACCAGCGAGTTCTCATCCGGGCTGAAGGGGGCATAGCCTCTCCTCTCGCCAAGTGACTCCACGGTGCCATTCACCTGGGGGAGACCAAGTAGGGTCAGACAGCCATGTGACGCCACGGCCACTGCCTCCCACGGGCGCCAGCTTCCCAGCCAGGGTCCCCCTCCTCTCAGGGACTCTATATAAGGTGAGGCCAGCCTCAGAGTCCGCCCAGCTCCTTCCCAACACGGAGGGCGGAAGCCCACTCAGACAAGACTGGGCTAACCAGGTCCACGGGGAGGGGCCTTCTCACCAGTCTCCAGCAGCTGGGGCGCCGGGCATTGGTGCCGCAGATGAGCAGACCCCCCCCCTGCCTCTCCAGGAGTGTGATGTAGTTCTCGCAGTCCTGCCAGGGAGAAGGGGAAGGAGACAGGTTGGCTGGAGGCCCCGGCAGGCCTAAACACTAGGACCCTCAGCCCTGGGGAAGGAGGCATCAGAAGTGTGAGTACAGGAGGCACCCTCCAAGGGAGAGCCCAGAGGGGATGCTGCTGACTCCAACCCCCCAAGAACAGAGTAAGGGCAGAGAGGCCTTGGAGAAGGACCATGTCTCCCCCTCAGAACTGGGAATCCTGAGGCAAGGTTACCTCTCTCCTCCCAGACATGGCTCCCAAGGCAGGGCCATGCCTCCTTCCTCAGACTCTCAGGGACTCCTGTCCCTTTTCCAAGGAAGTCAGCCTCCTCTCTGTATTACTTCTCCCCCACTCACCCGCTTGTCCAGGCAGGACCCCTTCGTGGAGCCAATGTTCACCTGGGGGGGAGGGGAAAGCATCAGTCCGCTCTGTCAAGGCAAGATGCCTGTAAGTACTTCCCATGCATCCTTAGGATGGGCTCATCTTATAGACGAGGGCTCTGAGAGGCTGAGTGATTTACCCAAGATCACACAGACTGTTTGGCCTGATACCCGGAGCCAAAGCCCAGGGCCAGAAATCTCTGAAGACAGGGGCCATGGGGTTCTGGAGCCCAGCTTCCTGTCCAGGTCTCCCGCAGCAGCACTAGCCACTTGGCCTGGGGGGCTAGCTCTAGGCCTTTCTCCACGCCGCCCCAATATCCACGCCAATCTGGGCTACCTTTAGGGAGCCTCTCCCAGGCCATATATGGGATATAATAGAGAGTGGACCATTTAGGAAGAGGGCTAACTCCCATGGATTCCCTGAGACCCCTCACCAAGGCCAGAGGGGAGACAAGGAGAGAAATGGGCGGAGGAGGAAGGGAAGGGCTCAGCTCTGATCCTGGGGCCCACAGAGGGATCCAGGCAGAGGGGTCTAGGCTCACCGTGCGCACGGAGGCATTCTTGCCCTCGGGGAAGTCGAAGAGATAGACCTTGCCACGTCCGCCCACCCACACGGAGGAGCTGCCCGGCTCGTGGAAAAGCACTGTGTGAGGCTCTGCCAGGCCAAAGTCAACCCAGTCCTGTCCTGCGCGGCCTGGGGAAGAGGCAATTGGCAGAAACGTTGAGGCTGGGCCCTGGGCAGGAAGAGCCTGCCCCCACCCCCCGCCAGGCACATCAGCACCTGCCTGACAACTAGGGTTTGGGTCAGGACTAGGGCAGTACCAGGACTCAGAGCCATGAGTGGGAGAAGCGAAGGGTCCCCTGCTAGGGTCCAGCAACCAGCTGTCCTCGCCCCAGAGCCACAACCCCTATCCTACAATATGTGTAACCTCTGCATGAGGGCGGGATTTAGGGGCCCCCTGGGGAAAACAGACCCCTCTGCCCCCAGCCAACATACACACACACACACACACACACACACGCACACACACACACCGCACACACAGTCTGTTACTCCTAAGAAGCTGGGCTCAGGCTTGGGGACTTGACCAGGACTCCCCTGGCTTTGGTCTGTGAGGCTCACCACTGCCAGGACAGAGCCAGCGGCTACCTCAATCCCCTGAGGGTAGCAGGGCCTCAAAGCAGCCCACTTAGAGTCAAGGTTCCCAGGGATCACTTTGGTCAGAACCCCAACCCCTCCTTTGGGAAGCCCTCTCCAACCCTTCCTGGCCTACCCAGCCCCTTAGTGAGCAGACCAGCTTAGATCAGAGCTAGAAAGGAATCTGAGCCCCCACTCGTCCCCATTTCTATAGATGGGAAAATGGAAGTCCAGAAGGAGGCAGCCCAAGGTCACAGGGTCAGTAGCAGGTGCTGAATGACACCCCACACCGCAGCCCCCCCAGCTACACTCAGTGGCCTGGCCTGCTCTGGACTGGTTTCACAGGGGTGCGGCTGGCCCCGGCGGGGGATGATCGGCCCTCCCTCCGCAGCAGCTCTGGGTCAGGGAGCCCTTCACAGACCACAGCCTGGGCCTTTAAGCAGAAGGGCTGACCAGGGCAATTTTGCCCAGAAAAGAAACTGTCTGTAGCCACTACCTCCAGGGAGAAGATGTCTCATCTCCGGTGACATTGCTGAGGTCGGCCCGGTTGCAGGACTAAATTACAGAGATGGGACGGCCTGTGGCTGGGCCCCCCGCAAGCAGCCCCAGCTAGTGTCTCCCCGCCCCGACCAGCTTGGGGCTCACCCCAGAACTCGGCCCGACTGCTGTTTACTCAGCTGCAGCAAATTCAGGGGCAGCCACCTTCCCAGGGACACTGAACAGGACACAGCCCAGCCGGCACAGAAGAGCGTTGCCATGTCCTTGTGTCTGCCCCGGGGCCCTCTCATTGCCATAGGAGCCAACCCTACTGATTCTGCATCCAACAGGGGCGCACCTTGTCACTCACACCCGCGTTCCCTTCCCTTAGGCTACCGCCCTGCACAGTCAGGTCAAACCTGGAAGTGGGATAGTCTCAATCTTCACCTCCGTTTTGGCCTGGCTCACAGCACAGAGGAGAAACTCAGGGCCCCCGGGGGACACGCTAGCCCAAGGTCACGCCAGGAGGGAAGACGACTGGCTCACAGTATCCGTGCTCAGAGGTGCCAGCTCCGCAGGCCACCGAGAAGCACTGAGCTCACTGTCTTCAGCTTCCCCCGGCTCTCCTGGAGCGCTCCACGCACAGCCTGAGCAGCTCGGAGTGTCAGGGCTCACTGTCCCCCAGGCTCACCCGCTCAGCCCCAGCTGCGCAGGCCGGTGCTGGGAGCCCAGCTCTGCACTGGGTTGGGGGTGGAGTGCTGGCCAGGGCTCGGGCACCGCATGGCTGGCAGGTCTCGGCGCCTGGGCTCCCCCGCCTTTCCAGTTGGGGTAAAATTAGAGTGCTAGGGTCAGCTGCCCGGCTCCCCTTTCACTGGCAGCCAGCCAGGGATCCAGACAGTCTGCGGCTGCTCCCCCTTCCACTCCCCTAGCCAGCCGTGGCCAGGAAAGGCTGCATGTCTGCATCTGGAGATGGGCTGGGGCCTGAGAGCTGAAGCCCCCAGAAGCCTACGCCTCAAACCACCCCGGCCTCAGAGGAGGGGCCCGCAAGGCCAACCACATCTCTGGGAGCGGGGAAAGAGGCACCAGAGTGCTCCCCGGGGACAGCTTTTTTCTGGGGGTGGCAGTCCTGGGGAGTCAAGCCTGATGGGAGACGCATGGCCTGGCCTTGGAGAGCCAGATGTGAGGAGGAGATGCGGCCCTACACTGAAATCCAGACAGAGTGAGACAGCGAACCGGAAGCAAGCTTCCCTGAATCGCGTGCAGAACTGTCCCGGTGCAGAACTCAGGGCTGCTTGCAAAGTATCTTGGAGCACACAAAGGGAGGGAGGGCGAGGGCTGCCCGCAGCGGGGCTGCAGCGTGGCGGGCTACCGCCCCAGGCCCAGGGCAGTCCCGCACGGATGTGCAAGCCTGAGTCCCATGCCCTTCAAATCCGGGCTGCAGCAGCCAGGGGTGGGTGAAGCAGGGACCGTTCGCCCCATTTTGCAGAAGAACACACAGGAGCCAGGCAGCATCGCCTCCCTTGACCCCCAAGCTCCCACCCCTCCCCACCCTGTGCCTGGTGATGTGTATGGGTAGGACGGCACCAGCTCAGCCCCAGGACGAGGCCTTGGCCCATTCTCCACCCCAACCCCAGCCTGGCTCCCGAACTGCCCAAGGCCCTCAAAGGGCCTGATTGTGCCGGGGAAGTGTCTGAGCGGCAGCAGCTCGATGAATACATGAAAGGAAGCTTTGTTCAGGTTGCAGGAGCGGGGGCTGGGGGGCTCAGGGGCAGGAGGTCTGCCTGGAAGTGAAGGCAGCACCAAGCCTTCACAGCCAGGACCCGTGGCCCCATGGCACCATCAGAGAGAGCTGGGTCAGGGAGGGGGTGGCCTTCAAGGCTCTGCCCAGGCCGGGGCTGAGCAAGGCCAGAGCTTGCCCCTAAGAAGGCCCAGCCGGGTGAGCAAGTGTCACCTCCTTAAATGCGTCTTTTTGCTTCCCAGTGAATCCAAAGGGCTGGGGGAGGTGGATCAAAGCTAGATGGGTCGGGAACAGGCAGGAAAAGAATTCCAGACAAGGGCAAGAGCTGAGCCAAGGTGGGGAGGCTGACTGAATGGGGGGTACCTGGACCTAAGGGCCCTGAGCGTGACGGGGCAGGGAGCCCAAGGATACGGCACATCAGTCTGCAGTGCTGACCCCCCCTCCAGGCAGGGCTAGGATCGGGAGAGCCGCCCCTCTTCCAGCATCCCCCCTGCTCTCCTTGCCTGACCAGCCCCCTCTGCTTCCCATCCTGGATGTCTAAAAGGAGAACCGTCTGGCACCGTGTCTCCCCCCTCACTCCCCAGCCTGACGCATTAGTGGCTGACTAAGTGGTAGCTAAAAGCTCCCAGAATAACCAGGGGTTCGGGCAGGGGAGGGGGCTCGGGGCCCAGGGGGAGGGCATGGCCCCAAAGGTGGGCCAAGACACCAGACCCCCACCCCCATGTGATTCTGAGCCAATCCTTGCTCCTTCCAGACCGAGAAAGAGCACACTCAGGCTGCTCTATACCCATCTGGCCTCCATGGTCCTGACTTGCCATACTCCTGATGGCAGCAGGAGCCGCAGGGCCTGGCCCCAGCCAGAGAGGAAGGTCACGAAGATGGCTGGGTGTGGAAGGCAAGATGCCATTGGAAAGAATCAGACCTGATTGCTCTTATGGCCGCCACCCTCCCACCACTATCCCAGTGGCCTAATGGCTGGAGCAAGTGTGGACCCCCAGAGGGTGGGTTTTCTTAAAGCTGGCTGGCCTGGAGGGGAATCGTTCCTCCTCTCCTTCACTCTGGGTGCTGTCACCATCTGGTCCTGTCCCCACATCCTCATTGCTTACGAAAGAGAGGGGCAGCCCAAGAGGAGTGTAGGAATGGGGGCTGGAACATAGGGGGTGATGTTATCCATGAAGGCAGCAACAAGGGACAGGCCCCGTGGTCTGGCCCGGGCAGGGACAGGCTTCCAACCTGGCCCACTGACCCAAAAGGCCTTGAATGCTAACCTCAAGGAGCCCTTTGAAAGTGGGCATTGAGGCAGGCTCTAAGAATGGTAGGAATGTGGGCACCCAGCAGGGAGTGCCTGAGTCAGGCAGCCAGGGAGGCCCAGGCATGGGGCAGGAGCCAGGCCAACCTCAGACTGGGGACCCAGCCACATCCTCCCACCCTGCACCCCACCCTGCATTGCCAGGCCCACCTCACACCCTCTCCGACCACACACACCTGGCTGAGAAAGAGGAGGCAGGGCCCATGTGTGACCCAGGAATCAGGGTGCAGCCTCTCCACCCTTTGCAAGCTATACCCCACAGGTCAAGGTGGAAGGGAGAGGATCTGAACAACCACTGAGCCCAGACAGGCTGTGTCACTGGCCCAAGGAACCAGAGGTAGGGCCAAGCCACAGCGCAGGGCTTCTGGTACCCATCCCCAGCTCCAGCCCTCCAGGACCACATCGAAGACCTCCCTGAGAGCCTCTTGATTTACAAAACACTGTACTTCTCTACTTCCCTGGGTCATCTCCTGTTCCCCTTCCTTCCCTCCCTTGCCCACTAGATGAAAACTTGCTGCGCTGAAGGGACACATCCTCCCACCCACCAAGGCCAGCTATGGGTGGGAGGGGAGCATGCCTCACGTGTGGGCTCAGCCCCGGCTCCAGGAAAGCCTATGCTTCCTTTGGCAGCCAGGTGGCTGGTTGGTTTGACCAGGGCCTTCCCGGGTTCGGTTTCCTTCTCTGTGGATTGAAGGGGCTGGTACCTGCTAAGGTCTAGGTTTTATGACCCAATCTTTGTTCTAAGGACAAATCACAGTACTGAGTTCATGGGTCATTTGGGGGAAGTGTGGGATTATGAGTCCTGGAAAAGTCACAAACAGCTTTTTGAATGGAGGTGGGAACAGCAGAAGAAGCCAACATCCCCCTCTACCTCCATCAACTAGCCTGCAAATTCCCCAACCACCCTGCAAAGAAGGCAGGACAAGTGTCTGTACCCCATTTTATAGACAGGAAAACTCAGCCCCCCCCCAAATCAGCAAGGGCTGTGTGCTCCCTGCACTGTCCCACTGTGCTCAAAGGACCACAAGCCTGGCTGGGGGGGGGGGAGTGGTGGTGGAGACAAGCGGGGGCAAAGGCTTTGGAGGAAGGGGCAGCGTGGACGGCAAGCTGTGGGGGCACTGGACTGAGCCAGACTCGGGGGACTCAGGGAGGGAAGGCTGACCCCGAGGCCCACATGGAGCAGGGAGGAGTCCCCAAGGCCTAGGGAAGGCAGGAAACCCAGGATGGACAGCACGTCCTGCCCACCTTCCGTCTGGTCTTCAGCCCAGCAGGTTCTAAAAGCCCCAGAGTGAGGTCGAGGTCAATGAGTGGCTCCGTCAAAGGAGAGGACGGGCAGAAGGGCAGGGCCTGTCCTTGGGCCCAGAGCCAGGGCAGAGGTGGGGGAGAAGGCAGAGCATGGCTTCACCACCCCAGTGGAGGAACAGAAGGCTCCCCAGCTCAGCCTTAGCCTGGGCCAGCGGGGAGGGTGGGGGTAGGCAAGGGCATCCCGCCAGCATAGCTGGTGAGGGAGAGCGGGCAGAGGCCGGGCTGCGCAGGGTTGCATCTCTCCAGAAATCAGAGCTGCCGAAGGAGGAGGTCAACAGCAATGGCGACAGAGACGTCCCTACCACCTCACCCTTCCACTGCACTTCCTCTGTGCCAGGCTCTAGTCTCAGGGACTTTTATATACATTAACTCCCTTAATCATCGCTGAACTCTTCTAAGGCGGGTTCTCTCATTCCCCGCATTCTACAGTGAGGGCATTGAGACACAGAGGACTCGAGCACCTTGCCCAGGATCACACCGCTATCGAGTGGTGGAGTGGAGGTTGGGGCTCAGGCAGAGTGATTCTGGAATCCGTGCTCATAGCACTGCGCCCTGTAGAAGGGCCCTTGGAAGCTTCCAAGCCAGTGCCTCCCACACAAAAGAGAAGACTGGGGACCAGAGAGGGTGGAGCCTGGTCAGAGGCCTCTTGGCACATGAAGGCCTGACCTCTATCCACGATGCCCTAAAGAGGGTATGCAAAAGTGAGCGTGGGTGTGCAGGCCTGAGGCATGAGGAGTACGGGGCGGGTAGGAATCTGGGGGTGCAGCACAGCACTGAGTGCTGGCCAGCATGACTGATTAGGAAGATAAATCTCTTGAGATCTCTGTCCAAAACAGAAAACACTGTGCGGCCTGGGGTCGACCACAGTGAAGGGCAGGATACGCTCATGAACCCTCCTTTACTATCTGCCCAGCCAGGTTTCTACCCAACCAGCACCTGCCAAGAACACTTGCCTCCACCCCTGACTCCTCAGCTCAAGAACCCACCATGGCTCCCACATGCCTATCCCAGCAGGGCCCTCCCCCTCTGCCTGGCAGTCGAGGCCCATCTCTGCTCCTCTCTGCCGCAGCTCTTTTCCTCCTCCTCACCTTTGCTTGTGCTCTCCTTTCCCTTGATTGCCCTTTCCCCTTCTGTCTGTGCACATGGTCTTACCCGTCCTTGAACACCTGGCCTCCACCCCCCTGGCTTTAGGAAGTGTTCCAATTGCTTCAGCCCTCACTCTCCGTCCTCCCTCTGACCTCGTGCTACACACCATCTGGCAGACACCATCTTCTCTCAGACCACACTGTCTGGTGGGATCTTGCCTCGACAGTGGGGTCCTTAAGGTGAAGGCCACACCCCCTCTCACTCCATGGGCCCTGTCAAGCCAAGGCTAACGTTGGGCAAGTAAGGACAGCTCAGATAGTAGGGAGGGGCGGACAGGGACAGTAGGGCAAACTGCCGTGCCAGAGGAGCAGACATCTTGGAACAGGTTCCTGGGCTACTGACAGGGCACCGAGTTTATCGAGGTGACCTTCCTTCCTCACTAGGCTGGGCGAAAGCCCTGCGCCCAGAAGATAAACAGCATGAGTGGTTCTCCATGCCCCACTTTGTCCCCACCCCATGCACCTGCCCTTCGCTCTCGCCTGGCTCTTCCCCTCCCCGGGACATCTCCCCAGTTGTGCCACCCCGCACTGACCTGTCCTGCTCTCACCTCCTGTCACAGTCCTCGGCTATAACTACAGGTTCCGGATCTCTCAGATGCCCTCCCTAACCAGGCAGCAGGCCCACCTCTCCAGGCACCTGTGTGCTCCCCAAGGGCAAACCCAAGCCTTCTCCTGCTCTCTCCCCTAGAGTTGCTGAGCACGGACGGACCCAGGCCCGGGGGCAGGTGCTGGCCGCCCTCCACAATGAGAGCTGCCCCTGAGGGTGTTAGCACGGAGCCCAAGCCCCTGATGGCAAGCAAGGGGTGCAGGAGGCAGGGCAGGATCAGCCTAATCCCAGGCTGCCTTGACGGTTAAACCCAGATTAGCCCAAGCCGTGACACAGATCAACCTGCCCTCAAGACCTGAGGCCCAGCTGCCCTGAGGAAAAGACCAGAAGAGGCACACGGAGCTGGCCCAATCCAAGGTCCCAAAGGGAGAATGGTCACGGCCGGTGGGGCTCCTGGGAGCAGACAGCACTGGGGCAGGAACAATCGGGGCTCAGCTCAGCTGGCCAAGGAGGAAAGGGCTCAGTGAGCCCCAAGCCTGGGGAAGGAGCATGTAAGCAGGCAGACAGGTAGAGGGAGGCCAATAGCTGAGGCCAGGAGCAGGCTTGGGTGGAAGATACAGCCCTGGTCCCAGCTCTGCCTGTGTCATTGGATGACCTTGGGCCAGTCCCTGTCATCTCTGGCCTCAGTTTCCCCCATCTGTGGCATATGCGGTTGGCCCAGCTGATCTCTGACATCTGTCTTCTGATGTCCTAAGCTCTGCCCCATCAGGCTGTGGGCTGCAGTCATCCAAGGTTTCTTGGAGGAAGTGAGACAGAAATGGCAGAAAGGAGGAGAAGGGTGATGGGGGTGACAACCAGCAGGGCAGCAGCCCCAAGGCAGGAAAACGTGTGTGCTGGGGAGAGGTGAAGACAGCTGTATGGGAGATAAGGGGAGTGCAGGGCCTGGCCACCAGGCAGCACTGGGGAAAGTAGTAACTCCGTTGCCGCATGTTCTAGGTGAACCATTCAGCACAGTGTCGTGGAAGGACGGAGGGGCCACAAGGGGACAGATCCCCTGGTCCCTTGTGGCCTGGACCAGCTAGGAGAGGGGGACGCACATGTTCTCTGACAGGGAGGCCAATAAGGAACCACCATCCTCCAGGCTCTGGGAGGACCACTTCCCCCCCTACCCTGGGAGGGAGGAGGCTTCTGGGGGCAGGCAGGCCTGGCCAAAAAAGGAAACTAAGAGAAGGGGAAGCTTTCCGGCCCCAAACCTACCAACCAGAGTAGAGGAAGTATGGTCAGTCTCTTGTGACATAGCCAGACGCTGCGTGGTGGCTAAAATGAGGGACACGGGGCTGGGTGGGGGTGGAGGACAAGACGTCAGCTGGGACCTCAGCTGTCAACTCCAGGGCTACCCACACCCACCACTGCCCCCTTGCTGGCTGCTGGACCCCTGCCCCTGGTCCGAGCCTCGGCTCACCACCTACACATTAGGGCCTTGGCCTGGCACTTCGCAAAGAGGGGTGCCCAGTTGTCCCTGTTTCTCCTGAGGGATGGAATGAGAGAGGGGTGCACAACTTACACAAGCACGCCCACCTCCGGCCCTCACCTAGCCCACTCCCCCCAGTCCCACTAGCCCAAGGAGTGATCTCCCCCCGCTAAGGAGGTGAAGGTTCCTGGAAGGGGAAGCTGGTCACAGGAAGGGCATCTGCCCCTCCCCCACCAACAATGCGTAGATGGTGCCAGCGGACTCTTCCCCACCATGGAGAGTCTCTGCTGAGATACAGCCTGCCTCATCTGGAGAACCCTGCAGTCAGGAGTTAGGCAGAAAGCTCCAGTCTCCCCCAGCCGAGCCCTAACTTCCCATTAGGGAGCTATGACACTCAGGAGGCCTCCCCTGCCAGCCATGGTCCTTCCTCCCACTGGCTATGTAAGGTCAAGTGGCCCAACTCAGATGTCCCCTCCTTCAAGAAACCCTCCTGGAGCCCCCAAGCCCTGGCTTACTCAATATCTCCTTCCTGGGGTACCCACTCAGCTCCTCTCCTCTCCCTGGTCCTAGTTGCAAGTTTTTGGGTCTGAAATCCTGTCACACCAGGTACTTCCTCCTGTCCCTCCCCTCCCCAGCTGGCTTCTACTCCTCCTGCCTTCCCAACTTACCACCTCTTCCAGGAAGCCCTCCCTGATTGGGCAGACTGGGTTAGGTACCTCCTCAACCCCCCCCCCCCCATAGCTGCCCTCTGTTATGGGCCCTGCCACATTTTATTGTAACCAAAGGTTGACCTTCTTGTCTGTCTCCCCATCTACACTAAGAAGTCTACAAACCTGTCTACTTTCTCATCCCTGAGTCCCTGAGCCCTGCCCTAGGACCAATACAAGGCTGGCCCCAGCAAATGTCAAATGTCAAACATGCTACATTACAATGCCACCTTTGAGACTACAAACTAATGAACCACTTCCCCCAGCAGGTCTCAGCCTTCAGCTTATGAGACAGAAAGATAGGAAAGAAAACAAAACTCGAGGATTTCCCCTGACTTCCCAGGTTTCGATTTCTCCTCAATGCTAAGGTTTGAACCGGCCACCACAGCCTCTGCTCATCCCAGAGAGGCAGGAGTCCCAGGGGATCCGTGCTCTGGTAAGTATAAGCTCCCCCCCCCCCACCTGCTTTGGACATCTGAGGAAGCTGAGCCTCAGCAAAAGGCAAGTACCCATCCAGAGTCACACAGAAAATCAGGTCAGAGCTAGGACCAGAGCCGGGCTCCTGACCTCTGCTCTCTTTCCCCCACACCTTGGATGTCTTAGGCCTATGCCCGCATCCACCACACCTCAGCCTGCTCTCAGAATCGTCACTCTCCAGGATGGAGGGGCCACACAGCTTGGCCGGACGCTGCCAGTGACGTCACCGAGTAGCTCTCCCAGCTCAGGAAACCCCCTCTCTCCTCCTGGGAATTGCCCCCCTTCCCTGGTTCTGCAGGGGGAGTTCACCTTGAAGTTGATGAGCACATCTAAGTCCCCAAGGGGGCAAGGATTTCCACTGGAAATGCTGATGCTTGGGGAGCCCCAGCTGTGACCTCATCCCCTGGAGGAGGTGACAATAACCCCCTGCCCTGGGGAGTCGCCCCATAATGGCTCCCCCAGCAGCCACCAAGTCAACGATAACATCCTGTTGTTTAATTGGACAAGAGAGAGCACAGAACCGGCTGGGCAAGTGGAGACAGGAGACTGGGCTCTCTTTCTCACTGTGGACATGCTGGCTCCCCTCCGATCTTGGAGGTCAGGACCTTCCTGGGCTTCTCCATCTCCTCCAAACAGGGATAGCATGAGAGAGGAGTGCTCAGCTTACACAAGCATGCCAACTGCCTGCCCTCACCTGCAACCCTCTAGTCCCTGATGGCAGGGAGGTCAGGCCCACACTTTGCATCCATGACTGGTCCATGTGTCACTGATGCCCTCGGAGGACAATCTCCAGAGCCCTTCCTAATCTGGAGAGCTCTGAGGGTCAGAGACAGGTGCAGAGTTCAAGGGCACCCAGCAGGTCAGTGCTGGCACATCCGTCTCTCTCCGGGCCAGGCCTTCATCAGGCTAGAGAGGCATCGACCTCCCCAACAAGTGCGGGCTGGGTATCTCCCCAGAACTTTCTGACCTAATCTTTCCCTGAGGCTTAGGAATCTAAGCAACACAAAATAAATGAAAGAGAAGAACCGTCCATACCTATTCCAGTCCCCACACCTGTCCTGGCTGAAAACTAACACCCCAGGCTCTGCGTCAGAGAAAAGTGGCTCCAGAAACACCATTATCTTTGGTCTGGTCATTGGTGGAGGCCCACCCTCACAGCACCCCACCCCCTGGAAGACAGGGACCTAGGTCTACAGCAAGGCTGGAAGGTCCTTTTCTCAGCCTACTCCCTGATTTGCCCTGCCCAAAACCATTCCTGTCCGACTGCCATGTGTCACCCCACAGGAAACAGGAGGCAGCTGTCAGCCAGGCATACCATCACCAGCTGGTGGTCCTGGGGGAGAGGTTGATGGCAGGGTCTGTCTGGCCAGTGGGGCACCTGGCACTGGCAAAGATGAGCGAAGACTGCCTTTGGACAAGATAGGTGAGGGGGTGGCAGATCCCAGTAGGGGTCAATAGTGCATTACCAAGCAGAGGGCATGGCCAGTGCGAGCCAGGGTGGTACAGTCGTGAACTGTGTGCAGTGGAAAGAGAGGTGGAGCTGGGTTAGGAGCTTTGAAAGTGGGTAAGAGGACTGAAACATCTTTAAATAGCCCCAGGGTGGGGACTAAGTGCCCTGGATGTGGAGGTTCACATTAAGTGCTAAGAAGTGGCTGTGCATTAAGTATGGGGGGAGGGGACTTAGGAAGACTTGGGGGTAGGGGCAAGCAGAGCCAAATGCAAGGGGTTTGGTGCCGGGGGGGGGGGGGGGGGGGATCCCAGAACACTCAGATATGGCCACATGTGCTCTTCAGAGTGCCCAAATGCTGTGCTGTCCAGGACAGCCAAGAGGACTGACGCAAGGCAAAGATACTGGGAATGCAGAGAAAGCCTGGGCTGAAGCTGATATGAGTGAGGGGTGTGCAGGTATCCACCATCCACAGACGACCAGAGGTCCAGCTTCCTGCTCTACTCCCACCAGGAATACCTCTGGCTGGGTAGCAGAGCTGGCCCCCAAAGTTCCTCCTTTATGGCCAAAAAATTGCCTAAATCCTTCTCCCCTCCCTAACTCAGAACTAGCCCTGGTCCTGTGCCAGATCAGAGTCCCCAGTCTGCACTGTGAGCTCACACGCTGCAGAGTGACCTTGGGCAAGTCACATTCATTCCCTCCGCTGCAGCTGCAGATCGGGCCACTCGTTTTGTGTGTGGGATTTTTTTCCGCTCTCTGCTAAGAATACCTGCCCCAGATAATGCTCAGGCTCCGGCAATTCCTGCAAACCGCATCAGGCATCAAAGGCTCCCGGCAGGGCCAGACCAGACCAGTCCCCCAACCCCCACGAAGAGTCCACCACCACCACAGGGGGGCCGCAGTGCCGCCAAATTTGGGGGACAGAGCCCTGTCGGTCTAGGGGCGGGGAAGCATTTGTGTGCAATGCAGGGGAGGGAAGCTCACTCCCTCGCGGCAGAAAGCCTCAAACCCCATCTAGCCCGCTTTCTGACCCATTGTACAGGGCTCTAAAGTGAGGCGCCCCTGGGGGAGACTCTGGTCCCCCAGGTTCACATATCCATCGCGGCCTAAAAGCTGCACTCCCGCCCCAGATCCGCCGCCTGGGGGTCCCAACGACCGCGCCCCACCCAACGGGCACTGCCCCCCACGCTGGCGCCGATTCCTGGTGACAACTGCCACGTGCGGACAAGGGGGGAGCGGCCGGTCCCGGCATTGCAGAGGCAGCGCCCGGGTGCCCCAAGGCTCCGCACCGCACCGTGGCCGGGCTCACCACAGGGTGCCCACCCCTTTACCCGGCCCGCACTCTGGGCCGGGGCGGGGGCGGGGGCAGGCAGCGGGGTCTTTGTTCCCGCAGCCGGAGCGCTGCGGCGGCGGCAAGGGGTCCGCGCCCCCCTTGCCGGCCCAGCCTGCGCCCCGCGCGACAGCGGAGCCCGCCGCTGAAGAAGAGGAGACCTGGGTGGGGGGTCCCGGCCGAAGAAAGGGTCCTGTACAGAGGTTCTGGGGCTGAAGGACCGAGAACGCCCCTCGGCCGAGAGAAGGGCCCTCTGCCTCCCCTGCGCCCCGGCGCTGCGGTTCCCGGCTGGGGGCGGACTTGGAGCGACTTAGCCGGGGCTCCGGCCCCCGCCGCTCGCTCACCGCAGCGTTACAGCCCGCTCCGGCGTGCCTGCGCGCACACTCACACACTCACCCAGACCCACACGCTCCCCGCGGGGACAGCCCGGGACCCGCAGAGCCGCGCACGCACTCCCTCCGGGGCCCGCACACTCCGCACTCGCCCCGCGCGGCGTCCGATCCCGTGCCCCACCGGCCGCGCGGCGCCACCTACCTTTCCAGACAGCGGAGATGCGGGGTCCGCTCTTCGGGTGGCCTTGGGTGGCGGCGGCCGTCCAAAGCAGCAGCAGCAGCCGCAGCGGGAGCCGGGACAGAGCCAGCGGGCCGGGGACGCGGGCGCGCGGGGCGCCAAGGGAGGCGCATCCAGGCGGAAGCGGTGTCATCCCGCAGCCCGGGAGCGACAGCGGCGAGCAGCCTAGACTGAGCCAGCGCCCCACCAAAAGCAGAGCTAAGGCGAGGAGGCGGAGTCAAATGCCTGACCCCACCCTCCCCTCCCCGCCCCCCCTCGCAGCCTTTCTCGCCTTGCTTCTACCCAAGGGGGGCGCAGTGCCCACCGCCTGGAAACCTTCGCCACCCCCTCCTCGGCAACTCCAAGGAGAGAACCCAGGCCGCCAAGGACTAGACAGACTTGTGGTCTTCTGTGATCGATGGCGGGCCCTGTCCCCTCTCTGAGCCTCAGATTCACTCTCCACCACCCCATGAAAAGGTTGGCCTAGAAGTACCAGGGGAACTCTGCCAGGGTACAGACCAGGTAACCTCACTAATGGCCAGCTAAGTGGTTTGGACCCTGAAAGCTGTGGTTCTCAGAGGACAGACTGGCTTGAGTGGACATGGTTCTCTCTGAGCCTATAGGGAGGAGCAAGATGCTTTCCCCTAGAGGCAAGGGTGCAGAGGGTAGATGATCTGTGGGGAGCACTCAGCACCCCATCATTGCTCTGCTGTGAGAACACGGGATTTTCATCTTGGCCTGACTCCTTCCCCTCTCCCTTCTCCTCCCTTCCCCAACCAGCAGCCTTCTGGGCTGCCTCCCCCCAGCCAGCTGGTGTATGCTCAGAAAATCCAAACTCATTTCCATGTGAGTGGAGGGGGATATAATTAAGAAGGTCCCTTTCCCCAGTAGAAAGAGAAGGGAGCATCCTGCATTCCCAAGCCTCACTGTCCTGAAGGCAGGGTCAGACCAGCTTGAGGGAGTCTCTGTCCGCAAGTTGTGCAGGGCTCAGCCATGCAGGCAGCCCGACGCTGGGCAGGATCCAGACCCAGTCCCTCCGCAGTTCCGTGAACAGTCCGGGCAGCTCCTCCATTAGCTCATCCTCTCAGAGCCACATGCCTGCCCTTTGTAAAGGGTCTCCTCTCCCTCAGGCCAGAGACGGCCCAGACTCTCCACCTCTGCTTGTGCCTGAGGGAACCACGGATGGGAATTCCACTTCTCCAGGGCTTACTGGATACCTATCTCCAGGTGGGCTGCACCAAGAGGAGACAGAGGCGCAGGTGGGCCTCTAGGAGCCACACATCTAGCTGGACTCCATTCACATGCTGCAGATCCCAGCAAAAACAGGGTGCAGGCCGCCCCAGGCCGCCTCGGCCCCAGCCTCAGCCCCAGCCTTTTGCCCTGCTCCATGGCCAGGAAAGTTTTGTTACCAGGAAGTTTTGCTTTACCATTCCATAATTTGTTTCCAGCTATCCCCTTCCTTCTTCCCTATGAGCCCCAAGATACCCCAACAGACCAAAAGGTGAAATCAAGATGCCTCCAGACAGTGCAGGGCTAGGTTCCTGGCCTCCCGGGTGGGACCAACAGCTTCCAGAGGTACAGTGCCCCAAAGAGGGGGAGGCTGTGGGCAGTTCAAAGTGTCCCTCCCCATGCATGCACTCGAGCCTGCGGCCCTGATATGTGGCAGCATATCTTGGCCCAGGCTAAGTCTCCAAGATTCTCTCTCTCTCTCCAGCCCAGGGCCTCATCTGCTGAGCTGTGTGGCCTCCAATGTCTGCCCTCTCTGCAAAGATAAGGAAAATTAAGAAATCACCTGCTCCTGCCTTTAAGAACTGAGAATTTCGAATTAATGATAATAACTGCCCATGTGCCAGGCAACTCACAACACACTTCCACCTACGTGACCCCCAGCAGTCCTACATTGTCTCTTTCGCTGAGGGAGAGGATAGAAGCCCATATGACAGGACAGTGAGGCACAGGGATGGGGAACAGGCTTGCCCAAGACCAGCGGGCTTTTCAGACTGCAGTGCCTGGCACAGAGGTCACTCTGCGCTGTCCGCGCTCCACTCCACGGCCTCGCTCTAGCTCTGCCCACCTCCATAGTTTTCTAAGGTACGGGCTTTTATTCAGCTCCCTTTGCGCAAGAGAAAACCAAGGTACAGAGAGGGAATGCGATATACCCAAGGTCACACAGCTAGGTAGAGAGGGGTGGGGTAGCAGCTCGGACTGTCTCCCTGGGGCCCCCACCCTCATCCTCTGCATCATAACGCTCAGCTCTCCGTGCACTGCCCCCTGTTGCTGCTGCCTGCTGTGTATGGCTGGAGCCTACATCCAAAAAGACCCAGACAGGGCCCAGGTTACCAGGTGCCGGGCAGAAGGGCAGGCCAGCGCGGCTGGGCTCAGCCTCCCAAGCAACAGGGCAGCAGATGGAAACCGGGGTAGATGCCAGGGAAGTTTTTTTCCAGGCTGGGGTGCGGATGAGGGGCTAATGCTGAAGACTGTTCCACCCCATGTCCCAGGGTGGGCCTCTGGCTGGCCTTCTCCAGGCCCAGCTTAGCACCTGCTGCACTAATGGGCACCCCCACGCTGGCCAATCCAGGGGCAAAGGGCCAGATGGCAGCCCACTCCTGGTTGGCTACAGGCAGCCAGGGGAGATGAGAACTAGGCCTATGATTGGGGCAGTAGATCTACAGAAGAAGAGAGCAACTAGACTGTGGGCATACAGGGGAGCAGGAACCCAGGGTGGGGGAAGCAGAGCAGGACTGGCGTTTGGGCATGGACTTCCCTGCCTCAGGCAGCACAGGGAAATCCACTGAGAATAGTTAAGGTGATGACAGAAGCCTGTCTGCCTCATTGGAGGCCCAGGGTAGCTTTGGGGCCCGGAGCAAGGGTGGGGGCATAATCCCCACTGACAGCAAATGGTGGGAAACTGATCAGCAGAAGAAGCCACAGATGGGAATGCTGACGGGTGTGAGGGGGTTGTATTCCTGTCCTCCCCTTCCCCATGGCTCCCCCTATGGGGGACAGGAGCGGGGGGGGGGGGG
>NW_024425230.1:29675244-29754824 GCF_017311325.1 Ursus maritimus | reverse complement strand
CCCCGCGGTGGGGGGGGGGGGGGGGGGGGGGGGGGGCGGGGGAGAAAGAAATGGTGCAGGGGCTCCTATCTAGGAGAAAAATACCTTGAAGAGGTCTTCCCTTTGGGTAGCTGAGGCACAGTCAAATCCAGAAGGCCCCTTGGAGAGTCCGAGTAATGGACACACACAGACCTGAAGTTCAGAGCCCCGAAGCAGCACTGGGACCCCTCCCCAGCCTTCCAGGGCCCTACTCAGAGCATTCCTCCTCTCTCCAAGCTTTCTCTGACCCTGTCCTCAGCCCTGATTCCATGGTTACACCTGGTCTTCAAGGAGTGACCAAGCCCTCACAAGAGCATCGTCATAGGCATAAGGAGCCCGAGCCCCTAACAGCCCCTGCATGCAAGACCCACCATGCTATGAGGCCTCAGAACTTGGTGTCCACCCAGGCCTTCTGTCCACTCACAATAGCAGCTCTTACTGCCCACCCCCCAGCCACCACTAGCACCCACGGTGGGGGGAGGGGAGGCGGCAGAGCCTGGGGAAATCCTGAGAAGAGAAAAGCGGATGGGGTGGGGCTGAGGAACACTGGGAGGCACACACTCTGTCTACAGGGCAGCTGCTACTCAGCCCCGGCCGGAGGGGCCATGGGAAAGTACACCCAGAATGACAAGCAGTCTGATTTTTCAAGAGAAGCTGAAAATTGAATTTTTATTGAAACTCCCAGTTTTAAAATATTGGCAAACACTTCAAAGGTAAAATGTTTATGGCCATGTAGACCATGTCTGGAAAGTCCAGCTTACTGCGTACTCGCTGTAGGCAGGCCCGTGACTATCTCATGGACACAGGCATAGACACCACAGTCTTAGCTTCCCCTGGACTTGGCCCAACCCTCTGAAGACCACGCCAGGGTTTAGGGATGGACCACGTGAGGTGCACATAGGAAACCCTTCTCGGCTTGTGCGGGCCCTGGTCCCACAGTTCACCTTTCCCTTAGGGCTCTGCCTGCCCCTAAGACTCTGCCAGGATGTCCGCCTTGAGTCTCAGCCCCTCCCCACCTACCCAAGCCTGACTCCTCCTTCCAGGCCAGCTCCGGGCCACCACCTCCACCCCCCGCACCTGAGGGCCAGCACTTCCCAGCAGCATTCCATTCCTGCATCTCTGGCCTCTGTTCTAGTTATTCTAGATGCATTGTCATTCGTTTGGCTCACCCTAAATTGCTAAGATTGGGGTCTGGCCTGCTAAGTGGAGAGACAAAAGCAAAAACCCACGGTGGGGGGGGGAATATTCAGTGATTCAGGAGATCGGCAGATAAGACCTAGACCTTTTCTCCTTCCATCAGGGTATTCAGCTCACCTAAAAACATGTCAGGTCCTGACATGGCTTCCAGGAGCAACCCAGTGTCTTAGCCCCAAAACTCCGCCGGCTAGGCACTGGGCTTGTGGCAGGAGTGCCACCTGGTGGCCAGTTTGGAACAGAACGGAGTCGGCCTAAACTAGACTCAGATACCCGCAAGCCTTTCTGGAGACAAACTCCTCCCTCCGCCTCACCATACCCCCTACCCCCATCCCCATCTCTGAGCCTCCATTCTCAGTGCCCATGGCCTGTGGCAGAGAAGGATCTCGTGGGAGTCATGTGGAACCCATCTAGACTAACAAAGTCTCCTGACTAGAAGTGGCTGGGAGGTCAGAGAACAAATCCCAGCATGGCCATCGACCCAAGTTAGGGAAGGCCCTGCCCCAGCCCGAGCCTCCACTCCTTTGTTTACAGAAGGACAGAGAGGAGCTATGCTTCTTCTGGTCAATCTCAGCTCTAAACCAGAGATCAACAAAGCTCTCTCATCCTACTTTCTCCATGTCCTTCTTGTTTGTAGGTTGAAATACATATGCTTTTAAAACTATCCCGGTAAGATAGGCGTCCCAGGATGCTCCCAGCTCCGATGTAATGCCTGAGCCTGCTGGGCCGCCTGCATGAAAAGAAACACTTGCAGACATGTGGTCTCCCATAAACCATTTCTGGTCTTCCATAGATACAGTGATCTAAGAATCCCAATTCTTGACTCTCAGAGGTCTGATCCGGGAGCCCCTCACAGCAGCCCTGATGGCGGTCATGCAGCCTCTTGCATACCTCCAGTGACAATGAGCTCACCTCTAAGGCAGCCTTGCTGACCCTACTTAGCTCTGATGAAGCTGTCTCCCCCAGGGAAAGACTCCTGCGCAGTGGTCCTACATCTGTCCCCTTAGGCCACACAGACCATGTCTAATCCCTCTTCCTGGGATAGAGCCAGGGGATTTCAACAGGGGATTTCAACACAGAGGCCATGCCCTTCTAAATCTACTCTTTTTTCAGGGTAAATAACCCCAGTTCCAACTCAGTCCCTCATGGGGTTTTGCTTGTTCTCTGTAATCCTGGCTGATTCCTAGGCATCAGCAGTCATTTAAGAAACTACAGAGAAGCTCTTAGGTGCTGGGCAGCCCGGTTTGTGTCCACCTCCTTAAAAAATAGGGTAGCAGATCAGAACACAACATTTAGAGAAGAGGCTGAGTAGTAAAGGGTTGGAAGACTGACTTCCCTCCTGACCAAGCCCCTCCAAAGGCACTGCCTTACTGGGCTGGGACAGCAGGCTGCTAAATCCTATTGATCTTAGCCCCGAGTCATCCTTGGGCCAATTCCCACCCATCAGCAGTGGCTTTCTGGAACACTGGTTGAGAAAGATGGTGAGTATGAATCTGGGCCTACGAGGGGGAAAAATGAGACCCCATCCTGCATGAGAGCGATTGGTTTTCCAGTCCCCACCACAGGACCTTAGACTGTCCGTATTCCTGTCCCTCTTCTTAGGGTTGCCTCGTTATCAGGACCCTGACTCCATCAGTCATCTAGAATATTCACCAGCCCAGCTCTGAGTGCCCTGCCATCTCCGATTTGCACATTGTCAATCTCCACTTATATAAATTGAGGGAAAATGTCAAACAGGACACAAGTAAGCTCCAAGAGGTTAGGCTGTCTGAGGAAAAGACCTAACCCTCAGCCAGTCTCACTTAGAAGACGGAATCCCTTCTAAGACGCAAGCTGCCACTTCCTGGAGGGATGAGTGCTGAGCAGGCCCCACAGTGCCTCCCACGGGCTTCCAGGGCCTGGCGGCCAGGCACGAGGCCCCAGGTGATGGACCGATGGAATCATGCCGATCCAATCCCACCCCAGTCCCAGAAAGGCCAGTCTCCCGGCATGGTCACGTCCTGTGACAAGAGGAAGCACTCGTCTGTAAAAGGGGGAGTATCTACTTCTCAGGGTTGTTATGAGGTTCAGCTGAGATGGCATCTGTGAGTGCCTAGCTCAGGGACTGGCACAGAGGGGGGCTTGATAGATGAGTACCAAGGTACCGCATTGCTGTCGGCCGCTTTGCCAAGGTACAGGAGGGCAGTGCCTGGGTCTCTGCACGAGGCATTTCAAGCATACAGGAAGCTGAATTCTGTTACCAGCAACTTCACTACCAGAGCGTGAAGGAGCCAGACAGGGCTGGGCCCAGGGAAACGAGGGGCAGAGCCAAGCCAACCTAACCCCCACCCAGGCTCAGAGGGGGCTTGGAGAGGCTGGGTAAGCACACGGAAGCCTGGAAGTTGGAGGTGATTTAGCCCCCCCACCCTGACTTTCTCAGCAAACATGCGATGCCATGGCCTGTGGCAGAGGTGACAAGAGGCCAGCTCAGGGTAGGGCTCTGAGAGCTTGGTCTGGGGCCCAGGCCAGATGGGGCCCATGTGCCCGGCAAGCTGTGCCAGCCCAGCCCATGCCAGCCCAGCCAAATTTGAGTTATATCAGGAGAAGAGATCTGTTCAGAAAACTCACCCATCTTTGCATATTTACATATTCTATTTTGGGGTCTCTTCCTTTTTTTTTCTCCCCTTAGCTTCCTAGAAAAGTTCTCGTGATCAATTCCAACTTCACCTCTGCTGAACTGCAAAGGCTCACTCTCAGCCTCATCTCCCCTCCATCTGCCAACCGTCTTCCCTCCAGCTACCCCCTCACAGGCAAGGCTCCCCGGAGCGCTCTCCCTTCCCTGCCTCTGCTGCCCCCACCTATTCAGGCCTTGACCCCTATCACTGGGCTCTGGGTCCATGCTAACATCTCCCCAAGGTCGCCATGGCTCAAGTCGGCAAGTCCAAGGTTACAAGCCCCAGTTACCAGGTCTCTCCGTGACAGCTCACGGCACCTGACCAGGCCCTCACTGCCCAGTTCCTTCCACTCTGGCAGCTATGACGACTCCTGGGCTCGCCATTCCCAGAAGCAGCAGAAGATATCATCCGTTCCGTGTTCCATGGTCACCAGTCACCACCCCTACACAGTCTAACTCCTTAGAGTCCCTTTCCTGCTACCTGTCCCTGAAGTGTTGAATTCCCTTCTCACATGACCCAGGCCCAGTCCTCAACTTAAGAGCTCCTGATCATTACTGTCTCCAGCCTCAGAACCATCCAACTGTTCGACAAGACATCCCCACCTGGCTGTCCCATGGCACTGTGAGTCCAACATGTCCCAAACTGGCCCTGCATTCCAAACCCCATGCCCCATCCCTTATTCTTGCTGCCCTATCTATCCACGCCTACCCTGCCACCACCCCCTCTCCCTCGTCCCCACGGCTAGTCTGTCTTTCACATCTCACCTCCCTCCCCTCCACCCAGCCCCCCTGCTGCGGCTCTCGTCAAGGCCCCCACTTGTGTCCCATCTGCAGGCAGCAAGCCTCCTAACTGGTCTCCTACTGCCAATCTCACTTCCCACAAATCCAGCCTCCACACAGCTGTCAGGTTACCTCACAAGAATCCGGCTCCCCCACTGCCCTGCCTAAAGCCATTCACGGTGCTCTCTGGTGTCGGGATAAAGCCCAGGCTCCTGAGTCTGGTCAGACCCTGCAGCACCTCCCACTCCCCTCCCCCACCCCACGCACCAGCCAGGGCCAGTAGTGGGAGGTGTAGGACAGACTGGAGTTCCTAAGGCGGACTTGCCTAATGCCTGAGACTGTGGCCAGATGACCTCACCTCTCAACCCCAGTGTCCCCATCTGATAACCGGGGGTAATTAGTTTGCTCCCCTTTCCCAAGATGCAATATGAATGGATTCCTCAAGGCTAGTTTGCCCTCCCCTCACACCACCACACTGCCCGGTGAGCCCGTGGTCAGTGCTCAGTGGATCACAGCTTCCTCACTGGCCTTCCCCCCATCAAGCCTGCCCTGCTCCCCACCTATTCACCCACAGCAGCCAGTGGCCTCTCTAAAATGCAAACCGCACTCTCCCGATTCAAAATCTCCTGTGACGCCCCAGCATCCTTAGGGGAAGTCCAAACTCCTTACGACATGGCTTAAAATGACCCAGCTTCTGCCCACCTCAAAATCTACCCTGCCCCACAGGGCTACAGGAGTCCTGTTGTCCCCACTCCCAGCCCACTCAACATGTACACCTTCCTGCCCGATTCCTCCTCCCCCTCAGCTCTAGGTCAGGCGCCACTCTCTCCAAGAAGCTCCCCCTCACACACACACCCCCACCCTCACCCAAGTGAGCTCCCCTTCCTAGGAGCCCCAAGCCCAGGGGACCTGCCTCACGGGCTCTCATCAGGCTTTAGTGTAAACATCTGTTTTCCTGTCTTCCCAGTGACGTGGCTCTGTGACAGCAAGGACCCCAGCAGGTTTACCTGGCACAGAACAGAAGCTGGATGTTTGTTGAGAGGGTGAAGGGAACAATGGTGAGGAAGGAGTCCTTGGCCCATGGAAAGCCCCAGACTCCGTAGGGCCACTTATCAGACTCAACATATATTATTTAAAATGTGGCCAAAGGAAGCAAAGCCA
This sequence comes from Ursus maritimus, assembly GCF_017311325.1. Lineage (NCBI taxonomy): Eukaryota > Metazoa > Chordata > Mammalia > Carnivora > Ursidae > Ursus > Ursus maritimus. Next base: position 29,749,018 of record NW_024425230.1, on the reverse strand, counting down.
ACTTGCCAAGACCCTGGAGGAAAGAGCTGACAAAGAAGGGAAAGGGAAATCGTGGAAACGGTTCAATTCTGGGAAGCAGTGCAACTGGTATTTGGGAGTCAGTTCCAGGGACAGGACAGGGTTACCCAAATGTCCCAGAGCATAAAGGGGAGGGGGGAGCGCCAGTGCCTCTGAAGGCAGTCCCCAGGGGCAGAGTATGACCTGCCACAGAATGAAACTAGCTCTAGGCAGGCAGCAGTGTGGGGAGAGGAAGGGCTGTGTCAGCCCCATTTGACCAAGTGGTCCCACGAGGATGGAAGGAGCCTTTGTTTCTACCACAAACAAGCCAGGGGCACCGGGTGCAAAGACAAGAGATTCCTAGAAGAGGCAGCTGGGCTCCAAGCAGACCACTGAGGCACAAAGAGGCTTGGCACCAAGAAACCTGGTGAGTTCTGAACCTTTTCAGCCAATGCGAACCTTTCAATATTAATTCTAGGACTGAGAGGGGAATGTAGCAAGACTTCACGTTTTCTGGCGGAGGGAGAGAACAATGTGCTATTCAGGCCATATCTGGAACTGTGGGTCCCCCCCCACCAAGTACCTCTTTTTAAGAGCATCCCTGATAAATGGGAAGTCACACAGAGAGACCAGGATGTGCTGGGTACCAACACGAACAGAAGCCAAAGGGGCAAGGGAATTGCCCTTCCTCTCCGTAACTAGAGCCACGCTAGCAGAGCAGAGAGCGGCAGGCTTGTCTGTGGGACTAAAGGCCAAACGCTCTGGGGAACAAAGGACAGAGGAGGCAGTCCTTAGGACGGGGGAGACCTCTTGTCCCAGGAAGTGACAAGCAGAAGCTGAAGGACCGTGACTGTGGATGCTGCGGACAGAACGTCTGCCGAAGGCACAGGGCAGGAGCAGACCTCTGAGCTCCTTTCCACTGAAACACCATCTGAGGAGAAGGATGTGACAAAGTACTCAAGGCACATGAAACCCACTCGCTCAACTTGGACGTGTCTGCAACGCAGTAGGAAACGCTGTGCCAAGGGGAACGAGAGCTCAGGCAGATGGAGCGGCAGCTTGGGGGTTGGTGCCCTCTCTTCAAGATGAAAGCTGAGCCCTGTTCGTGTTGGTGTTGTTGTTTAGTATTGTTATTTAACTGCTCTTGTATTTACGCCTTCAGGACAGAGAAGAGGGCCCTGCCTCCTGGCACCGCTCTGAGGCCTGGAGTCTGCCGTCATTACAGCATCAGTGGCAAAGACTGCCTGGGCAAACTAGGCCAGGAGAGGGACACAGAATCTTCTGGAAGCCTGTGGGAAGGCAAGCTGCCCTACCTGCTCCCAGTAAACGTACCCCTGGCCACTCCCCAGCCTGGGGTCATCTCAGAAGCACACGCCTCCTCTGGCCACAGCGACCATACAGCAGCCACCCTGGACACTGGGTGGCAGCCTTGCTCCAGCCTTGGCCATGTCCTGAGGATGCCACAACACCCCAAAGTACCAAAGGGTCTGGGGCTATCATGGGAAACTTCTCCTGAAAGACAGTATGGGCATCACACAACATCCCATGACATGGGTCTAACATTTTCCACCCAGGGCTCAGAAGCGGGGGCGAGCCACACACCAAGTCCCACATGCCATGCTTGCCCCCCTGCCTCCACCAGCTCAGATCAGCCAGAAGGGCCACGCAACGGACAAGGCGGAAGGTCAACCATCAGATGTATTGGGGAGAGGAGAGATGGGGCACCTGCAGGAGTGCCTCCCATAGGCAGCCAGCTTGGCAGTTTGCTGGGGGGGTGAGAAGGAACAGGAGGTCATGGGGCTCCCCCGGCAAAGATGAGCTCCAGGGCCGCTTGGATGTCGCCACCAGTGGCCTGCAGGGCCCGCAGGCTCAGCTCGTCGTCCTGGATGCCCATGTCCCGCAGCTGCTGCAGCTGAGGCTGCCACTGGCTCTGCAGAAAGACAGGAGCGGGCAGAAGCCGTCAGCTGGGACCCTACGAACCCCCGCTCAGGGGCAGAGCGGAAGGTGGGTTCCCACAGCAAAGTCAGAGGGGCTGGAGGCTTTAGAGAACAAACGAGAAGTTTTCCCAATTAAAAAAAGGAAAATGTCACCATAAAGATCAAAAGAGAAGGCGCAGATTACTCACAGTCTAAATTTCAAAAAATTAAACGACTTTCTTTCTCCCGTTCTATGTATAGACCGACAGATACGTACACACGAAATGGGGGGAAGGCGTACATTTTTAAATTAGTTTTGTTTCTGAGAATGATGCAGAGTGAAAAGTCTCACTCTATCCACTCCCATTCCCACCCCAGAGAACCTATTTTACTTTTTGAGAGAATACAAATATGTATCCTTATATCTACCCTTTTCTGAGACCCTTGTTCTACATTCAGCAACCCCTCCCACTTTTTTCCAACATAATGTATCCCGCTGATCTCTCTATGCCACGAAGTAAAGACTTCTTTATTTATTTCTTTTTAAAGATTTTATTTATTTATTTGAGAGAGAGAGAGAGAAAAAGCACAAGCGGGGGGAGGGGCAGAGGGAGAGGGAGAAGCAGACTCCTCACTGAGCAGAGGAGCCTGATGTGGGGCTCGATCCCAGGACCCCGGGATCATGACCTGAGCCGAAGGCAGACGCTTAACTGACTGAGCCACCCAGGCATCCCTAAGTAAAGACGTTTTAATAACTGTACGATATTCCAACTCATGGACGTCCTAAAACGTACCGTAACCACGCTGTTTCCAACCTTTTGCCGTCACCAACGACGCCGCAGTGACTGCCTCTGTGCAAACGTCACTTTCTACATGCACGTACCTCCATCTCCAGGATGAATTCCAAGAAATGGGGCTCTAAGGAGTCACAGGGCTTTAAGGCCGTCAGTATTTCCTTTCCACAAAGAGTCTGCTCCTGCCCTTTGCCCATTTTTCTATGGAGTTCTTAATTCCAAATTACTAGAATTCTCCATACCAGGAAAGTTTGCCCTTTGCCTGATAATGTGTTACAGACTTTTTCCCAGTGCGTTAGGCTTCAGGACTTTGCCTGTTTTTTGTTTGTTTGGTTGGTTTGGTTTGCTGTGCAGAAATGTTCACTTACAAACTCAAAATGTATTCCTCTTCATGTAATGGCTCCTGGATTTTGACCCTCAGCTACAAAAGAACTCTTCTACTATAAAGGTTTAAAGAAATTAACCCACATTTTCTTTCAGTACTTGCAAAGCTTAATAATACCTGTACCTCATGAAGAAGGAAGTGCACAACTTAGCGAAGACAATGTGCTCACACGTGGGAAGAGAAGGCAGCGGGGATGACATGCAAATTCAAGAGGCGGGCACGCAAGGGTGAGGCGTGGAGGGCTTTTCAAAAACCACACTAACCAACTCGGCCTCAGTTACAGGCCAGGTGGAGCCAGTGAAAGCTCCTGAGCTGGACAGCAGAGTGAGGAGGCATCTAGCTGGGGAAGACAAAGGAACAGAGAAGACAAGCTGTCCCTGGGTCCTGTTCCTGTTCCCCTCACCGTCCACCAGGGCCACGCGGTCTAGAGAAAACCACAGGAGCTTGAACCCTGTCTTTCCCATTGGATGGCTTCATGACCCTGGACAAGTTCCAGAAATGCTACTCACCCCCAGGCTCAGGTGAGGAGCAAAGGAAACAGAGTGCAGCAGACAGCTCATGCACGAAGATATGCAAGCAAACATCGGTCCCTAGGGCCTTCCACTTAGCTGCTAGGGTGACCCTCCCAGGAAGCAGAGCACTGATGGTAGCCTTCCCTGCTTAAAACCTTCCATGGCTCCCTGCTGACTGCAGAACCCAGGCTGGTGTCCTTACCCGAGCAATCCAGGCCTTCATGCTCGGGCTCCCGCTCCCCTTTTCACTGTCTCCATCTAGGATCTTCTCCACAAGGACACTGCCTTCTGGCCTGTAGGCTTGGGTATGTCACATGTACCTCTACAGGTGGCTGCCTCTGCGTGGACACCATCCTCCCATCCAAATACCTCCTTCCCCACCTGGCTAACATCTAACTAATTCTTTGACAATCAGCTCTGCTTGGTACACCTCCATGGCAGGGATGATGATGGCTTGTCTCTGCCCCAGGAGCTGGACCCAGGTCTGGTATATATGCACTCAACACTCGGTCAATGCTCGTGGAATGAATGAATGACTCCTTGACTCAAACTGCCCCAAGTATCCAAGCTACGCAGTCAGTGGAGTCAGGCCACAGTCACAAGCTACAGGAGTGGAAGCCACAGGGACAACAGCCCTTGCTGGAAACAGCCTCTCCTGTCACCCGCCATGCCCCAGCTGTTTCTAAAGTGAAGAAGGCCCTCTGGAGAGCAGAAAGAAGCTGACTATCCAAAGTAGCTAAGAAGTCGCCAGTAACTAGGACACCAGGAGGAGGGAAAACTGACCTGAAGGCTGGGCTGCCCCGAGGCCTGCAGGGCATGCTGTAGGGCTTGGCTGAAGAGATCATTGGTGATGGGCGTCCCTGACTGGACCCCAGAAGACATCGGAGAGGTCCCCGAGGAATGGCCCTAGAGACGAATCAGCAGTCAGTGCCACCCTCAGAGCCACCTCAATCTTCCAGCCCATACCAGCTGTTGTCACAGCACGCCATCGTGGGTCCCTAGGGGACCCAACTACTGCCTCCCAACAGAGACCTACAGGAGATAACCACACAGGGGTAACTAAAAGCTCACTGTGGCCAGGAAAGATTCTATCCTCTTCTGCTCCAGGGAAATGGAATCAAGCCCCTGACCTAGCCTAGGACCCCAGCACTGGCAGAGATGCCCTTGGCAGCTAGAGTGACGATTACCAGGAACACTTAAGCTGGATGGCTGAGCCCCATCAGGGATGAAGAAGGGCACATTGTATGAGGGGAGGTTCTTCTGAGGGCAAGGAATTCTGGACTATACTGAACCCCGGAGGCTGAGCCTTAAGGGCAAGGGGTGGGGGGAGGTCAACCAAGCTGCCCTGAGAACCCCACCATGGCTCCCAAACCAGATGGAGTACCAGGGTCAGTACCGCTAGGGAGCTTCTCCCCGGAGGGCCCGGCCTCCCTCTTCAGGGCCTCCCTCCGTACCTGGGTGCCAGGAGTCGGCGTGTGAGAGCTGCTCTCCGGAGTGCTGGCCAGGGCTAGGGCGGTGGCCAGCTCGCTCTGGGTGATGGGCCGGGGGCCGGCAGCTCCACTGTACCCCAGGGAGGCTGGGCGCGAGCTGGGGGTGCTGCTAGAGGGCGTGGACCTGGAGCTCTGGAGAAGGGAGGCACTCAGGGAGGTGGCACTGTGACAGTCCCAGATGAACCCCGCCCCTGCTACAGGAACCACCTGAGCGGCTGCCAGGCTCAGAAGGGAAGAGTAGGCCAAGACTGGCCACTAAAGGGGTTAAGACCACCTCCTAGCTTGGGTGTGCCAAGTCCCAGGGAGAGGCACATCCCTGGCACCACCTCCTCAGTGGCAAGCAGCCAGGCCACTTACTGGGTGAAAGTCGTCCTCGTCGTCGGAGAGCCCTTCAAACAGGAAGCCACCTGGAGGAGGGAGAACAGATTTGGGGAGGAAGAACAGAAAGGCACAGGCGTAGCTCCAGAATCTCAGCTCAGATACTCTCCAAATTCACATTTTCATCCCTCCCCTTGGAAAATTACAGGACAGATGCACTCCCTGACTCAAACCGAGAGTTCCCAAGGAACGCCCTCTGCCAGCGCTATACATAGCTGCTGAGTAAAGCAAATCCCTGGGCCAGGGCCGGCTCCCCAGGGGGGCTTACGTTACACTGCCCTGGGGCCCACCTGGCATGTCCCGGTACGAGCTGGAGGTCGCGCTCCGTGACGAGGAGTCGGCTCCCGGCAGTGGGGTGCTGCCAGCCACCGAGTGCAGAACCAGGACAATGGCATTGACCAGGGCTGGGTGAGCAGGCACCAACCTGGGACAGAGGTGGGAAGAAACAGAGGGTGACCAGGAAGGACCGAGCACCCTGGGCATGACAGAGGTTCTGGGTGCCCTCCAGACAATCACACTGCCCGTGCCCACCTTTGAATTCCTCAGCACCTCCCATTGCCTGGCTCTGTCCTCCTGTTGCTCTGCCCCCAGCAACAGCTGCAAGGTCTGTGGTCCGAGGGTCCACTGCAGATGTTCACCTGCCCCTCGCAAGGCATGATGGGACATGCACAGTCTAGGAGGCTCAGGGGTCCTTCTCCAGTCTCGACTCCATCTCAACTTTCCTCTGGGAAATCTCTGGGAGGACCCTTCTCTTCCCGGGGTTGGGCCATTTTCTTCACTTGCAGAATAAGGGATATGAACTTTACTGTGTCCCTTCTGGCTCTAAAATTTTAGGGATCAATGCATCTGCTTCTTTCCCCATCCTTAAGTATTTCCAAGACTCCTCCATGTCTACAGAAAGAGAGCTGAACTGAGCCTGGCCCGCAGAGCCACCGCCCTCAGAACGCTGCTTTGTCTCCACATCTCCATGTGTCCTTGCCCTTGAGCTTTGTAGGTCTACCAGTAGCCCCTGCTCTTTCTCACCTCCTGACTGACATACTTCACAGGTGGACTCAGGAATAGATGAGGTTGGGCTCAAAGAGCAGAATCCTGGACGACAATGAGGTTTCTGGGCCGACCATCTGGGGAGGAATAGGGGACCCTTTAATAAGATGGGTGTACTTACGTATCAAGCATGCTGGGATCAGCGAAGACAGAGAAGAGGTCCTTGTCCTGGAGAACACCTGAAGGAGAACAGGGCTCACCTCAGAGACTGGGAATCTAGCCAGATCCAGGAGGGTAAAGAGGCTGTAGGCCTCAGAACAACCGGCTCGAGAGGGACATAGGATCACAAAGCAGCTCCCATGAGAAGACGGTAAACGAAGCACCAAGAAGCACAAGCCAGGTGTTCTCCATCTTGTGCCCCTCTCACTGCCTCCCCCTGCACTTAGGTCACACGCCTCGGACTAACACGCCAGCCTCTCTTCCCCATACGTCTGGGTTCTTCCCTAAGCCACCAATGAGTGCAGGAAGTCTTCCCTGCTGGGGGCTTACTGCTGCCCCCATTTGGCATCCTCACGTCTCATTTCTGACGTTAGGTAGGCCATGATTTCTCGGTGGCACTGACCGCTCTCCGAGGGCTGGATATAGGGAATGCGTCTTGGTGTCCCTCCTCCCCCAACAAGACCGGTGATTCTGGACAAGATGGTAATTGCCTTCCCCTGGTTTCTCCTTCTCCAACAACTCCCATTTCCTCCGGCACTTACCGAGAGCTATAGGGTCACTGCTGAGGCCTGGGGTGGCCACGATGATCTGATCCAGAGACTCTTTATTGCCGAGCATCTTGAAGACCTGCAGGGGAAATGGGGGGGCTGAGCACTCGACTAGCCCAATCCACTCAGCTAACACCCGCACGCTGCTGAAGGGCTCCCTCCCGCTACAAGCTCGCGCACACACCACCACAACGGAACCACAGCCCCAGGAACAGACGAACCTCTTTTTGCTCTAAGATTGTGGCTTACTAGAGGGTAAACAATTAAAAAAAAAAAGCAAGATCAGAGTAAACCTTCCATTTCTATTCTTTTCCCTCATCTACAGTTCTAATGCTTCCAAAATAAAAGCTCTCTTTAGGAGCCCAGGAGCAAACGTTCCTCTAGGTCCCAAAAGCCCTTTTCAATCTCTGTAAAATTATCATTTTGTCTGCATACATATTGGGAAATTTGCAGCTCTATTAATTTGGCTTATCAATTCTCCTACAGAGACACCTCAGCGCATTTTCCCAGTGAGGAAATCCAGGTAAGGAGCAGTGGGCAGGCAATTCAGCGGAAAGTCAAAGAACGAGGCCCAGCAGAAACAGTATGTGGATCCGCTGGCTGCAACTACATTCATGCCATGAGGCCAATATCAGGAGAGGTGGTACCATTACCATTAGAGGGAATCAACAACACCTAGCTGAGAGCGCCTCTTTGGGGGATGATAGGGCCCTACTGAGACCCACAGGCATGACAAAAACTCCCTGAGGAACTCTTGGTAGCCATGGCAACGGGCTGCCGGCTCCCACTCTACACCACTCACCAGCATTCGCACCCTCACCCTCTCCCGCCATCCGGGCAAGAGGCTCGGGAAGGGGCCTCGGCACGCACTCACCGCCTCCCTGTAGGAGGAGCTGCTGTGCAGGGCAGTGTGCAGCACCCGGAACTCCCTCAGGGCAGCCACTTTGTCCACAGGTTCTGGGGACAAGACACTCAGTTACCTACAAGCCGGCCCTGGCCCTGGGCAAAGGCAGAGCAGCATTCCCGCGCGCTCCCTCAGCGCCCCGCTAAGCACACGCGCGCCGGTGCAGAAACACCCACCGAGGCCACAGATGTGAAAACCCGCGCTCTCTTTTAAGCCTCTCCTGTATCTAAAACAAAGAGATTCCAGTTCCGGCAGAGGTCAATCTACCCACATGGAAGAGACGGTTCTGATCGATCCCCCACTGCGGGAATTCTAGACTTCCTACATTTGCAAGGGGGACGGTATAATCCACTCGGTAGACTTTTCTACAGAGATTTAAAATAAGTACCAAAAGCCATCTGAACAACACAGAGCGATGCTGACACAATATGTTAAGGGAGAGAAATAGAACACAGAGTTGTACATATGTTCTCTAGTAAAACTACGTAAAATGTGTCCACGTGCACGTGGTCCCGGGCTGGAAGGGGACAGAGGGAAGAACAGAACTTAGGAAGGGTGGCAGGATCAAGGCTGATTGTTTCCTCTTTGATATCTTCTTTCAGACTTCAGTTATATTATTTTGAATTTTTAAAAAAATGTATTAGAACGACCCAAAAAACCACACTGTGCTCCTAGGGTTCTCTAACAACCTTGTATTACATGCCCCATCGCAAGTGCTTCGCTGAGACTCAAAGCTCCCTTCTGATCTTTGGACACTAGGATTCATTCCATACATGGGAAAGTTCAGCAGCTGTCTTAGTTTACTTGGTTACTTCACTATTTAGGACATCAGTCCATTTCACAGGTGAAGAAATCTGGGTAAAAGGAGGGCGAGGAAGTAGGAAGTCCACACGGGATCACACTTTTAAGTGTGGTTCTCTTCACCTAGGACAGCTAGTTGTGATTATACACACTGTGTACTGCCCAACTCCAGGGGCCCCCATCCCAAAGCAAGGGGAATGGTACCCCGGGGTCTGGGGCAGCAACCATGTCCTTACCTATGCTTCTAATCAGGACAGTGGTGTCTTTCAAAAAATATTCATCTTAAGTGAATTACCCAATTTATTCATTCAACAAACATGTACTAAGCAATTTACTCCAGGCCTGGTTTGGGGAAAGGCACGGGAAGGCAAAAAGATACGACTCCCCTGCCACAACAAGGAACTCTTGGGACAGGGGAAGCAGCGAGACTAGATCAAACCCACAAACACCCCATGATAAAATAGCGTGCTGAGGCGCTCTGCAGAGATGTGGACCTCCGTTAGAGCACTTGGAGCCGGAGGCAGACAGCCCTCGTGCAGAGGGCAGCCTAGGACACAGAGCCGTTTCCCAGGGGAGGCCATCTGAGAGGGTGTTCAAGGCAAAGCAGATGTTTACTAGTGGGAGAAAGTCCTAAGCTTAAGTGAGAACATGTGCAAAGTCATGGGAGCATGAAACAATGAAGTGCTTTGACAGAACAGCAAGTTGGTCTTTGTGGCTGGAGCTCAGGGTACATGTCGCTGCTGGAATAGCAGGCAAAGTGAGATCCTGAAGAGATTTGTAACCTGCCACAGAAACCATCAAAGGGATCCAGGTGGGAAGGAAGGGACTGACAGGTTCTCCTCCTACAGGCGCTAATCTAGGGGGAGATCAAGAAATGTGCTTCCTTTTATAAGAGCACTCAAGGATAAAATATCCAAAATGCCATCATGATACGTTTCTTTTCGGATCTGAGTTTATTCTCAACGCCAATAAAACATGCCTTTGTTTCAAAAAGAAATCTCCAGGCCAAAGGAAGGAGGAAAAGGACTCTTAATAGCTTAAGCCAGCAATCGGCTAAGAGTTATGGTTGTCTCTACAACACCTCTGAGCTAATCGCAGTCTCACTCTTTGGAAGTGGGAGGCAGCCAGCCCAGTGGAAAGAACGTGGGCTCAGGAGCCAGGAAAACCTGATTCACATCCCAGCTCTTGCACTCACTTCCTAAGTAGGTGACCTTGAATAAATACCTTCTTTTTTCTTTTTTAAGATTCTATTTATTTATTTGAGAGAGAGAGAGCACGCTCGTGCACGCATGCAAGCAGAGGGAGGGGCAGAGGGAGAGGGAGAAGCAGGCTCCCCACCGAGCAGGAAGCCCGATGAGGGACTCGGTCCCAGGACCCTGAGATCATGACCTGAGCCGAAGGCAGATGCTTCACCGACTGAGCCACCTAGGTGCCCCAATAAATACCTTCTCTAAAGCTCCTTTTCTTCATCTATAAAATGCTAATGCTGTCATCTGGCCTGCAGGTCTAATGATTAAATGGGATATCAAAGAGAAACAATCTGGCTCGAAGGAGCAACAAATGTTACTTTCCTTCTGGCAGTGCCCTCCAGCCAAAGACCAGAGGGGCACACCTGCAGTGGACCGCGTTGGGTTTACTGCTCTGTACAGAGAGGAGGATGCATACCACGGGAAGTGTGGGCATCTCGACCAGATGATGTTAGAGAAGACGCAGGATCTGGGCTTTGGCTGTGATGTGGGGGGACATTTAAAGAAGCAGGGCTGTGTTCCGGGTTGAATGCTGTCAGGAAGTGGGGGTGATTTTATGATTGGATATCTTAACAATTCTTACCTAGAAGGAAGGAAACCAGAGCAAGGCTGAAGCTGTAACTAGTAAAGAGGGAGCTGTCACTCATGATAGCCAGAGACAGGGATATGGGGTCATTTTTGTGATGCAGGCAATGTTCAGGGTTTTGTCTCTGTTAAGAAACGAGAGGGATCTTATTGTTGTCTTGATCCATTACTTTCTCAGAGTGGGTGGCCTTATAGATGTTGGTGATCTGTGAAACTGTTCATGTTTCAAGGCCTCGCTGAGGGCCAGGCCAACCCCTGAATGTCAGAGGCTGCCTTTCTCTTTCTCACTTCCCATGAGTGGACAAAAGGAGATCCTTTGTCCTTTACGTTTAGAATTGAAAAGAGGAGAAATTTCAAGCTGATAACCAATCACAGCAATCATGAACGTACAAAAACATGTCAAACTGCCAGTTTCACAAAGCTAATCTTTTTATACAGCTTAGCTTTATCCTTGGGGAAGCTTTTAAAACACAGAAAATTTAAATTATGAATTCTAAGCAGCACCTTTTATTAATAAATCAAAAAGGCATTAAAGGTCTTGAAAGTTTACTCCAAGAACTACTTCAATACTGTTATTTTCAAGCTTCAGGAAAATACATTACTAGGCTAGCAGGGGGGGGCCTGACCGAATAAATCACCGCCTAGGGCCACTTGTGGGAAGATTTGCGAAGGAGGACTAACTACATCATTACAGGAGCACAAGGAGTTTCCAGCTTTTTTCTAATGAGAACAACAACAACAAAAAGATACAAAGTTCATTGAGAAATCAACTGTTAATCTAAAGGAGTTTAAACAGACACACACTCCCTACCCCACTAGGAAACAGTGGGTAATAAACTTAAAAAGTGGAGCAACAAACCCCCTTCAGTTAGTGGTGTTGACAGCAAGTAGACCAAAATCTCACTCTGTTATCAAGGGAGACTAATCCAGTAAGTAATACCGATATCCTCCATCACCATCTCAGTAAATCACCTTTTTATTCCACCCAGGCCATGCCTCAAGAACACGCAGACCCTTTCCTTGTAGAGATTACAGGGCTCTCCCTATCGAAGGGTCCTTACTCACCTGGTTTCTGATCAGGCTCGGGCCAGGACTTCCGCAGAACATGGACTGTGGACCCAGGCTGAATGCCGTAGAAGTCAAGGGTCTGGTCATCTTTAAGCTTCCGGCCACAGTATATCAGATCTAAAAAGAGAACGGCCCATGTATATTTTGCTCCTCAAAACAACGTAGATGATTTCTGCCCCTAAGAAACTTATCTTGATTGGACAGGTAGCCAGAGAATGATACTTGCTTTAAAAAGTACACTTATTTAGGGGCGCCTGGGTGGCACAGCGGTTAAGCGTCTGCCTTCGGCTCAGGGCATGATCCCGGCGTTCTGGGATCGAGCCCCACATCAGGCTCCTCCGCTATGAGCCTGCTTCTTCCTCTCTCACTCCCCCTACTTGTGTTCCCTCTCTCGCTGGCTGTCTCTATCTCTGTCGAATGAATAAATAAATAAAATCTTTTAAAAAAAAAAAGTACACTTATTTAATACATAGATTTTAATAAAAATCATTAGCTAGTACAAAGTCAAAAAATACAGAATCTATGCACAGGAAAGCTCTAGAGCTTAACATCCCGGAGACTGCTCGATTTAAATGAATGGGAAAATGCAACAACAAAAAGGGATGAACCAACGGATCCCTCAGCTATTATAAATTACGTTTATAATTTAATTCCTTCTTCCTCCACCTAGGATACCCTTGCCATCCTCCTTTCCTTTTTCATTACCTTTCCTCTAACGAATCAAGCAATCAAAAATCTTTCTAATCATCCCTCAAAACCCATCTTGAATACCACATACTGGGGGCCTCCCCGGACAATGCGCTCCTCCTTCTCTAGTCTACCCCAAATTCTTGCTCTTCCATGTCATAGCTAAGGAACTCTGTGATAAAGTACCTCAGTATAACACACAACTGAAATGGCAACAATGCTTTTATTACATGGTTTGTGTTTCTATTCACCCAACAAGACTCACTTCCCCGGACAGGTAACATGATGAGGCAACAAATCCCAGACTCTTAATTTACCCTTGTAATTCCAGAAGTACCTCCCCAGAAAGAGATCAGAGCAGCAGCCCATTCCCAGTCCACAGAGACTCACCAATCAGCTCAGGGTCTGGAACAGACTCCTGGAGTTTGCCAGCAATGAGCTGCTTCAGAAATGAAATACTGTAGCCCCCCAGTGAGTATTCACCCAGCTCTGACTCTGGCAACTGGAGAATAGACTTTGGGGCAAGTGGCTGGTCAGCCAGCTTCACCGCCAGGTGCCAATCTGAGAGAGACATCCTCTCTCTTTCGCGCTCTCTCTTTCTCCCTGTAAAGGAACAAAGCCTTAGTAGTTAAAGCGCAGACCACCACCCTACACCACCCCCACCCCACCAAGGGGTTGAATAAAAGCTAATTCAGTGTGACACTGTTGGAAAAACACAGGATGCAACATCGGGAGGCCAGAACTAGAATCTGGGGTCCTCTCCTTACTCATCCTATGATAAACAGCACAAAACTTCAGCTCTCTAGGCCTCAGTTCCTTCATCTTTAAAGTGGACATAAAAACACCACCTCACCTAATAGGAATGTTGTGAGGTTCTAATGAGATCATCCAACCCTCTCCCTAATGTATGCTCCTTATTTCCAATTTTCTTCATCAACTCTTCTTGAACTGCGATAGCTTTATAACAAGCTCCCTGCCTCTTGCCTCTCTCCCTATCAAATATCCATGCCGCAAGCCAACTCATCACTTTATTTTTTTCAACTCAGTATAGTTAACATACAGTGTTGTATTCCTTTCAGGTGTACAATTCAGCGATCTGACAATTCTATACATTACTCACTGCTCATCCTGATTAAATGTATTCTTAAGCCCTATCACCTAGTTCACCCATCCCCCCACCCAGCTCCCTTCTGGTAACCATCTGTTTGTTCTCCACAGTTAATCATCGCTTTAAAACACAGACCTTATCAAGTCATTCCTCTGCTTAGAACTCCTCCAATGACTCCAAACCACTTCTATGAATAAGTCTAAACTCCACAGCCTGGCTTATGACAACATTCTTTCTGTTCCCTCTGCTGGCCTTCCTCCCCAAACAGAGCCCTGCCCTACCCTAACCTCCCCAGCATCGAAGTCCAACCCCCAGGAAGCCTTCACTCACACTGCAGGTATTCCTCCTCTCTTAGGTCTCTTAGCAAACTCCAACCAAAATCAACTCAAATACAACATTTTCAGTCCCCTCTCCCTTTCCTCTGAGTTCTCACACTCCCTCAGGGCAAAGCGTTACAAATACCTATTTAATTCTCAACCCTCCACCCCCAACCCATTCTAGGAGGCCCTGGAAAGCAAAGACTAGAATTTTTGCCTTTATTGTCCCAATGCTTCGCAAATGTGCCCAGAAAATGAATCAGGAACTCAGAGGGCGGAGGAATCTCATAGGACAAAGCAAGCCCTCGTTATAATCATTAGTGCTTCCAAAGAGGCCTCTAGCAGGCAAGACTGTAAAAAAATAATAATAATAAATAAAATAAAAAATTTTAAAGGCCATGTGGCTTCGAGGCTGCACAGCAGACCCCAAGGAATCCTCAAGGTACCGATCTACTTTAATAGTGTTCAGGTTTATGAGAATAAATAGGTCTTTTTATATACCATATCACATTTAATCCTCACAATTGTTCCCTGAGGCAGGCATTATTATCATCCACATATTACAAACGAGGGAACCGAAACTCAGAAAGGTGAAGTCACTGGCCCAAGGTTACAGACCGCTAATAGTGGGGCAGGGACACTATCTTTTAGGTGACGACCCCACCGCTCCCACGGAACCAGCTAACTAGTAAACACACGTCCAGCCCGCGCGGCCCGGGGCCCGGCGCCCTCACCCGTCCCGCGGAAGGAACCCGGCCGCAGAGCCGCCGGTGTAAACACANNNCGGTCCACTCGCCGGAAGCCGGAAGCCCTGCGCTGCACTCTGGGAGTTGCAGTTTCTGCTGCAGCCCCGCCCCTTCTGAGGCCCCTGTAGGCTAGTGGAGCTAATGGCAAAGCTTCCGGTTGACGGGAAGGGCGTGGCTTCTAGGCCACTTGAAATTTCCCGCGGGAGGGTATCTCCGCGGCTTTCGCGGGCGACGGGCCTGGTACTTGTCTGCCTTCCAGGGCCCGAGTCGCGGGACGTGGGCCTGGCGCAGCCCGGGAAACGTGCAGAATCCGTCGGCTACGGCAGGCTGTGACGGCGCCGCGGGAGAGAAAGCCCGCCCGCATCCCCTCCCGCTGCGATCTTGGCCCCCCTCACCCCCGAGGCCGCTTTCCCGAGCGATCTCCTCAGACTCGGCCAGCGGTACGTCGCCGTCCTCCCCCTAGAAAATCGCGTGCCCCCGGGTGAAGTCAGCCTCTTCTGTGTGCTTCTCATCGCCAACCTGCCTGTGGAGGCACATGGGGAAGGGAGGGATGACTCCCTCTAAACCGTGGAGGGGTGTTACTAAGTCGAGATCCTGATACCTCAACACGCAGTGGCGAGGTTTATAGAACAGTCATCCACTGAATTTGGGGAGAGGAATTTCCACTGAACTGTCATAGAGAAACTTCTTATTTTAGATGCACGGTTAGAATTGGATTGTTTGCACAGAAGTTAAAATTAGCGCTAAAATGTTGAAGAGGGGCTGCTTCTAATTGGACTCTATTCGAGGATGAAGGACTAAGGAAAGAAAAAAACAGGTAAATATAAGAAGTTAACGAAGTTGATCATAGCAGCTGAAGGCTGATCTGGTGTGCATAACCGTTAAAGTGTAATTCCAGAACATCCCAACGTAGGCCAGGGATTGGGGCAGCCACTAATCAAGATAGCTTGATTGAGGAGAGCAAACCGACTGCATGGTCTGGGAGGGCCAAAGCATTGAGCCCCTCAGAGATTGAAACACACCGATGCATGAAATTGAAACCTTTAAAAAGTTTGCACCCTATGTCAAAGGGCAAACTGAAAAAAAACAAAAAACGATGCATCAACACTAAGAGAAGACAGGAAAAATTCTCTCTGCTTGGTTGGGCAGGACCTGATGTGTGAAAGAATAGTCTTACCTGAGAATTTGAAACCCCAGGTCTATACTTTATGCAAGTTTGTGGTCAGACTTTCCCAGAAACATCCAAAATTGGTCCTAGGGTCTGCATTTTAACATACAGTAACAGTAGTATACTACGACCAATGAGTAGTTGCAGAAACTGAAGCACTATTAAGAGATTAAAGATTCAGTGGCAGGTGAAAATGTGTAGCTGGGTGGCTTTTGTATGAGTTAAGTTGATTTTGCCGAGGTCTGCTATTTAATAGGGGAAAAAAGGCAAATAACATGTCATTTGAGCATCTACAAT
Source organism: Ursus maritimus (assembly GCF_017311325.1). Taxonomy (NCBI): domain Eukaryota; kingdom Metazoa; phylum Chordata; class Mammalia; order Carnivora; family Ursidae; genus Ursus; species Ursus maritimus. The sequence continues at coordinate 29,732,867 of NW_024425230.1, read as the reverse complement.
TAAAATCTTTTAATCTAATGTATTCTTTTACAGAAAGCAACAAAACCCAGATCTATATGAATAAAAAATACAAAACTAAAGATGTGAGAATAAAATCAGATAGGATGCACAAAGTGTCATCTTAAGTATTACCACAAGTTTTGTTAAGTCCACTTTAGAAAGAATTTATGTACAATAAAATGTACAGTTTAAAAAATGGTCCTGGGGCTCTTGGTAAAGCACATTTAAATTATTAAAGACATTAAAGAAGATATCAAGCCTTTAAGAATAAGACATGATGAAAAAGAACAGGCATATTTCAGAAGAACCAAAAAGAACTTTTAGAAATAAGTATTGTCACTGAAATTAGGAATTGCACAAATGTAGGTCCTTGTCAAGAATGTGTATTGTGAATATCCTCCCAGTCGGTGGCTTGCTTTTTTACACTCTTAATGGTGTTTTTAAAGAATTTCTTATAACTCCAATTTATGAAATTTTGTATTGTTGGATAGTGCTTTCTATGTCCCATTTAAGAAATCTGTGCCCTAATTTTTTATTTTTATTTATTTATTTTTAAGATTTTATTTATTTATTCGACAGAGATAGAGACAGCCAGCAAGAGAGGGAACACAGGCAGGGGGAGTGGGAGAGGAAGAAGCAGGCTCCCAGCAGAGGAGCCTGATGTGGGGCTCGATCCCAGAACTCTGGGATCACGCCCTGGGCCGAAGGCATACGCTTAATGATGGAGCCACCCAGGCGCCCCTGCCCTAATTTTTAAAAAAAGATTTTATTTATTTGAGAGAGAGAGAGAGAGAGGAAGAGCACAGAGGGAGAAGCACACTCTCCACTGAGCAGGGAGCCCAATATGGAACTTGATCCTGGGACCCTGAGATCATGACCTGAGCCTAAGGCGGATGCTTAACCGACTGAGTCACCCCGGCGCCCCTCTTTGCCCTAACTTTGAAGATATTTTCCTGTTATCTTCTGTAAGTTTTATCTGTCACATTTAAGTCATGATTAATTTCAAATTAGTTTTTATGTGCAAAGTGATATAAGGAATCAAGGTTTCTATTTTCCACATGAGTATCAATTGATCTAGCACTTTTTTTATCGTGTCCCCACTGAATTTCAGTGGTAGTTTTTCATAGATAAGGTGACTGTTTTGTAGGTGTCAATTTCTGATTATTCTATCTCAGTGGTGTATTTTTCTATCCCCGTGCCTATACCATACAACTTGATTTCTGTAGCTTCAGAATAGGTCTTGATATCGGGTATTTTACGTCCTCCAAATTTGTTTTGTTTTAAGATGGATCTATCACTAATAGATGACAATTGTTAACTTCTTTTATACTTCTAAAAATTATATTGATTTAGATAAATGCATGTATTCAACAAAATTTAGATTATACTGCATATGTTGAGTAAGCTAAATATTTCCCGATATGCTCAAGTGGCCTTTGACGACATGACTTTTCCATTTGTTTTTAAAGATTTATTTATTTTATAGAGGGAGAAAGCGCGAGCAGAGGGAATGACAGAGGGGGACGAGAGAAGCAGACTTCCCCCTGAGTGCAGAGGGGGATACAGGCCTGGACTCCAGGACTCTGAGATCACGACCTGAACCAAAATCAAGTCTGACACTCAACCGACTGAGCCACCCAGGCACCCCCCATTTTTATTTTAAAATAATTTGAAGTTTACAGTCAAGTTGCAAAAATAATACAAAATAACTCCCTTTTAACCTTTACCTGAAGCCCCAGTTGTTAACATTTCACAACATTTACCTTTTCATTCTTTCTCACCGTCTCTAGATACATTATTCTTCTCCCACCCCCATCCCCAAGCCATTTGAAAGCAAGTTGCAGACATGATGCCCCATTACTCTTAAATATTTTAGTGCGTACTTCCTGAAAACGAAAACATTCTCTCCTACATAGCCACAGTACAACCTATCAGAATCAAGAAATTAATATTAATACAGTACTACTATCTATAGTTAATCCACAAATGTAATTCAAATTTCAACTGCCCCCGGTAGATGGAGACTGCTGGGTTTTTTTTAAGATGTGTTTATTTATTTGAGAGAGAGTGTACGCGTGCACACAAGCCAAAAAGTGGGGAAAGGGTAGAGAGGGAGAGGCAGGGGGAAAGAATCTCAAGCAGCTGGGCACGGAGCCAAAGCGGGGCTTGAACCCAGGACTCTGAGATCATGACCTGACCCATAATCAAGAGTTGGACGTTCAACCAACTAAGCCACCCAGCGCCCCCTCACTGCTGTTTTCATGAGTGATGTGGGAAATTTTGACAGTCTGTCCTATTAGTCATCAATCCAAACGGCTTTGGTTTCTTTTAGTAGGGAATGGTATTTAGAAGGCAAGTCTGGATGCTAGGTGTGTTTATTGCCACTGGGATGTAGTTATTTCCAGTCCCTCTCAGTGGATAGACCTAGGAAATAAATGAATGTTTACACACATAAACTCATTCATCTGTATTTCTATTTCATATGTATATGAAATATGTAAATGTAAGTTATATATGTTTTAACACCAATACTTCAAATTCTAATCCAACACCACGCTTTTTTTCTAGTCTTCTCCTCCTGTTTAATTTTACTGCTCATCAAAATGGCTCCCATTTTCCACAGTATATTTAGCTGTATTTTCTCATGTTGAAATTCATAGCACTATCACAGTAGAGCCCCTTCAACTTGAGGCTGAGTCCTTCTAACATACAATCCTGGAAGTTTTTGATGGTTTCCACACTATCTGGCATGACAAAAGTTCCAGGCTCATCTGCCCCAGACACACGAATGAGCTATTCTTTCAAGAAGCTCAAATGGTTTTTAGGGGGAAATTGTATTTCCAGATCACAGTCGGCACTGGAGATGCTCATTGCTGCCAGACTGATCATTATTTCTAAGCCGCTTTGGTGGTCAGAGCTAGAGAGAGCTCTAGACCTATACTAATTTATATCTAGATCTATATTCATAGAGATAAAAAGTTTATACTGCTACTTCAAATTCAAGACCGCAGGGTTTTTTGGTAACCTTTTCTATATTGCATGTTTATTTCCTGTCTTCCACATTGAAAATCCTAGTTCTCAAGAACATAGGGGGTAATCCATAATTACTCATTTACTTTAGCCCACATTACATAAACAACACTCTCTAAAATAGCAATACAATCATCATCGATATAATTATTAAACGTTTAAGGGGCACCTGGCTGGCTCAGTCAGAAGAGCTTGAGACTCTTCATCTCCAGGTCATGAGTTCGATCCCCACATTGAGTGTACAGATTGCTTAAATAAATAAGTAACTTTTAGGGGTGCCTGGGTGGCTCAGTTAAGTGTCTGCCTTCAGCTCAGGTCATGATCCCAGGGTCCTGGGATTGAGCCACACATCGGGCTCCCTGCTGAGCAGGGAACCTGATTCTCCCTCTCCCTCTGCCTGCCACTCGCCCTGTTTGTTCTCTCTCTCTCTCTCTCTCTCTGTCTCTCTGTCAAATAAATAAACAAAATATTTTTAAAAATAACTTGGGGTGCCTGGGTGGCTTGGTTGGGGTCTGCCTTTGGGTCATGATCCTTGGGTCCTGGGATGGAGCCCTGCATTGGGCTCCTTGCTCAGTGGGGAGTCTGCTTCTCCGTCTCCCTCTCTCCCTGCTTGTGTGCGCTCTCTCTCTCATTTGCTCACTCTCTCTCTCTCAAATAAATAAAATCTTTAAAAAAATAAAAATTAAAAAAAATTTTTAAATTAAAGAGAAAGTTTAAAATTTTTTTTGCATATACTTTTCACTCTACCCCTCTATTCTCCACTTCAACAGACATGTTATATATTATCTGAATCTATACCATTAAATACTTTACCTTCTTCCTTTTAGCACTTTTAGTTTCCAAAGAATTCTGTGTTTAGTGCTCACCACTAGTTTTTTACAACTGTAACTCATTCTCTACTAGATTTCCCAGGAAGGTTTACAATATTCCCTGAGCTTTTTCATATCGATAGCCTTTACATGTGAAACTCAGTTTGTTTTTTTTTTAAAGATTTTATTTATTTATTCGACAGAGATAGAGACAGCCAGCGAGAGAGGGAACACAAGCAGGGAGAGTGGGAGAGGAAGAAGCAGGCTCATAGCGGAGGAGCCTGATGTGGGGCTCGATCCCAGAATGCTGGGATCACGCCCTGAGCCGAAGGCAGACGCTTAACCGTTGTGCCACCCAGGTGCCCCGAAACTCAGTTTTCTGAACATAAAATTCTGGGCTCACATTTTCTTTCCTTGAGATAATTCATTTTCTTATAATGAAAACCTAATTTTCTTTCCCTTACAACTTGTTTGCTCTTTTTACTCACTTCTAGTTTAGTCAAATATTTTTCCTTTTCGGGGTGCCTGGGTGGCTCAGTCAGCCTGACACTTGATTTTGGCTCAGGTCGTGATCTCAGGGTCGTGAGATCAGGCCCCAGGTTCAGCTCTGTACTGAGTGTGGAGCTGCTTAAGATTCTCTCTCTCTCCCTTTCCCTCTGCCCCTCCTTCCTTAACACGCACGTGCAGATGCATTCACTCTCTAATAAAAATAAGATAAAATTTTAAAAAATAATAATTCTCTTTTTCTGTAAGGTCCTGTGATTTTACCAGACGATGTCTTGGTGTCGCTTGTTCTAGGTCAGTCTTCTCAGGCATGTGGTAAGATCTTTTAAAATGTAGTATCAATTTTTTTTTTTATTTCAAGATAGCTTTTTTGAATTACAAGTTTTAAAATAGTCCTGTTCTCTTGCTCTGATTTGCTTCTTAAGGAGACTCTTGTTATTCATATGTTGAATCTTTTTTGTCTTTCTTCAATATTTGTTGCTTTTTCTCCAATCTTTTTATATCTTTCTTTTTGATTTTTAAGATGTTCCTCCTTTCCTCCTTATATTTCTCTCACAGTATTATCTGTTGTATTTATTCCTTCTTGCATCCCTTTTGGTTTAGACTCTATTTTGTATTGGGTTTTTTTTTTCTTTTATTTATAATGTTCCTTCCTGAGTTCTGTCACCTCATTTCTGAGCTTTCCTAGTTCTAATTGATGCTGTGCTTTTTCTTAAGATCTTTTAGTTCATTTTGGGATGCCAGAGTGGTTCAGTCAGTTGGGCAACTGACTCTTGATTTCAGTTCAGAACTTGATCTCAGGGTTGTGAGTTCAAGCCCCATGTTGGGCTCCACTCTGGGTGTGGAGCCTACTTAAAAAAAAAAGAAAAAGAAAAGAAAAAAAGAAAGAAAGATCTTTTAGTTCATTTTGAAGTAGGTGGTTGTCATTTATATCTGTCTCTTGCTCGTATCCCATTGGTATGCTTTCACTGTCTTTAGGGATAGAATTCTTCTCCTTATTCTCTTTTTCTTATAATAATCTTGTATGAGATTTGACTTTCTTTTCTGTTGTTTATTATGTATAGCTATGAACACTTATGTTAAAAGGCAAGAAAGGTCTCCAATCAGCAGCCTACTTTACAACTTAAGGACTAGAAAAAGAAGAACAAACTAAACCCAAAGCTAGCAGAAGGAAGGAAATAACAAAGATGAGAGCAGAGAGAAACGAAATACAGAAGAGAAATATCAGTGGAACCAGAGGTTGGTTCCTTGAAACAATCAACAAAATTGACAAGCTTTTAGCTAGATGGACTGAAAAAAAGAGAAGACAAATTACTCAAATCAGCAATGAAAGTTGGGACATTACCACTGACTCTACAGAAATAAAAAGACTGTAAGAGAGTACTGCGAACAATTGTATGCTAACAAATTGGATAACATTGATGAAAAGAACAAATTCCTAGAAACACAAAACCTACCAAGACTAAATCATGAAGAAATAGATCTGAATTAGAACTATAACTAGTAAGGAGACTGAATCAGTAATCACAAATCTCTCAATATCTGACAACTAGGTCATGTGGAGAAATTTTGAGTAACACACTTTGCTTAAAAAACAAACAAACCAAAAAAGAAAAGCCCTGAACTTTCTGGCTTCATTGGTGAATTCTACCAAACATTTAAAGAACTAATACCAATCCTTCTCAAACTTTTCCAAAAAACCGAAGGGGAGGTAACACTTCCCAACTCAGTTTACAAGGGCAACATTATACTGTTATCAAAACCAAAGACAGGGGCGCCTGGGTGGCTCAATCGTTAAGTGTCTGCCTTCAGCTCAGGGCGTGATCCTGGCGTTCTGGGATCGAGCCCCACATCAGGCTCCTCCGCCAGGAGCCTGCTTCTTCCTCTCCCACTCCCCGTGCTTGTGTTCCCTCTCTTGCTGGTTGTCTCTTAGTCTGTCAAATAAATAGATAAAATCTTAAAAAAAAAAAAAAAACCAAAGACACTACAAGAAAACTACAGACCAATATGCCTTATGAGCATTGATGCAAAAATCCTCAACAAAACACTAGCAAACAATTCAGTAGCATATTAAAAGGATTATACACCATGACCAAGTGGGATTTATTCCTGCAATGCAAAGATAGTTCAACATAGAAAAATTTATTAATGTCATTTATACCACGTCAACAAAAGGGGGAAAAACCACATGAGCATTTCAATACAGAAAAAACACTGACAAAATCTGACACTCTTCTAAGATAAAGACACTTAACAAACTAGCAATAGAAGGAAACTACCTCAACAAAATAAAAGGGGCCTTCTTAATTATATCCCCCTCCACTCACATGGAAATGAGTTTGGATTTTCTGAGTAAACACCAGCTGGCTGGGGGGAGGCAGCCCAGAAGGCTGCTGGTTGGGGAAGGGAGGAGCAGGGAGAGGGGAGGGAGTCAGGCCAAGATGAAAACCCCCTGTTGGGGCGCCTGAGTGGCTCAGTCAGTTAAGCATCTGGCTTCTGCTCAGGTCATGATCCCAGGGTCCTGGGATGGAGCCACACTTCGTGCTCCCTGCTCAGCAGGGAGTCTGCTGCTCCCTCTCTCTCTGCCTTTCCCCGTTTGTGTGCTCGTGCTCTCTCCCTCAAGTAAATAAAATTTTTTTTTAAAAAACTTCTGTTTTCTCACAGCAGAGTAAAGATGGGGTGCTGACCCCTGCCCTCTGCCCGCCTCCTGAAGGGAAAGCATCTTGCTCCTGCTTATCGGCTCAGAGGAAGTGATGTCCACTCAAGGCAGCCTGTCCTCTGAGAAACAACTTTCAGGATCCAAACCACTTAGCTGGCCATTAGTGAGGTTACCTGGTACTAGACCTGTCTGCTGGTTTGTTAAGACCCCCCAGCTTCTAGGTCAACCCTTTCATGCGGTGGGGGTGAGTGAGGCTCAGAGGGGACAGGGCCTGCCATCGATCACAGAAGACCACAAGTCTGTCTTGGCCCCGGCCGGCTGGGTGGCGGCGAAGGTGGCCCGGGGCCGTTGGCACCGCTCACTCGCGGCGAGGGGGGTGCGAGGGGCGGGGTGAGGTCAGGCGTTTGACTCCGCCTCTCCGCGCGGAGATCGCGGGGGCTGGGCGGCTGGCTCCTCTTGCTCCAGGTCCTCGGGATGTCACCACCTCTGCTCACAGGCGCCTCGCTCAGACTTTGCTCCTTGCCTCCCGGCTCCCGCTGCGGCTGCTGCGCCTGCTTTGGACGGCCGCCGCCACCCAAGGCCACCCGAAGAGCGGACCCCGCATCTCCGCTGTCTGGAAAGGTAGGTGGCGCCGCGCGGGGCGGGTGCGGCGTGTGCGGGCCCCGGACGGAGTGCGTGCGCGGCTCTGCGGGGCCCGGGCTGTCCCCGCGGGGAGCGTGTGGGTCTGGGTGGGTGTGGGAGTGTGCGCGCAGGCAAGCCGGAGCGGGCTGTAACGCTGCGGTGAGCGAGCGGCGGGGGCCGGAGCCCCGGCTAAGTCGCTCCAAGTCTGCCCCCAGCCGGGAACCGCAGCGGAGGGAGAGGGCCCTTCCCTCGACCGAGGGCGTTTGCTTGCATGTTTCCGTGCACCAGCTGTCTGCTGCACTGTTTCCTTTGCTCCTCACGTGAGCCTGGGAGACGACTGTCATTTCTGGAACTTGTCCAGGGTCATGAAGCCATCCAGGGGGACAAGGTTCAAGCTCCTGTGGTTTTCTCTAAACCCCGTGGCCCTGGTGGACGGTGAGGGGAACAGAAGCAGGACCCAGGGACAGGTTGTCTTCTCGGTTCCTTCATCTTCCCCACCTAGCTACCTCCTCACTCTGCTGTCCAGCTCAGGAGCTTTCACTGGCTCCACCTGGCCTGTAACTGAGGCCGAGTTGGTTAGTGTGGTTTTTGAAAAGCCCTCCACGCCTCACCCTTGTGTGCCCGCCTCTTGAATTTGCATGTCATCCCCGCTGCCTTCTCTTCCCACGTGTGAGGCCCTACTTGGAAGGAAGCCCTGTCACGTAGTTTTAGGGTCCATACTGACTAGACTGCTCCAGTCCCTTCAGACCTAAAGCGGACCCTTTGCCTTTAGCCACCGTTGGAATGGACGAAAAAACCTTCGTTTCAGCCGCTGTTGTCAAAATGGTTAGGCTTTTCAGTGCCTATCTGTTGACTATTTATACGAATTCCTATTCTCAGATCTGTGACATGCCTCCTTACTTCCTTCTGCTTCTTTCTGCACAGATGCTAATACCCTGCGAGTTTGCAGTTACCAACAGTTTGTCCTCACCAGCTTGTATTTTGGAGTTCATGGAAATACCATCACCTCGTATATAATTCTCGTAATGCTGCCATGAAAAAATACCACAGACTGAGTAGCTTATACAATAGAAATGTATCTCTCACAGTTCTGGAAAGTCCAAGATCAAAGTCTAGCAGGATTTGGTTTCTAGGAGGACTCACTTTCTGGTTTGTAGATGGCTGCGGTGTCCTCACCTGGCCTTTCACTTGTGTATGTTCATGGAGAGAGAGAGAAGGAGAGAGATCTCTCTCTCTTATAAGGCCACCCAGCTTATTGTATTAGGGACTCATGACTTCGTTTAACTTTAATTACTTCCTAAAAGCTCTATCTCCAGATAATGTCATATTGAAGTTTAGGGTTCAATGTATAAATTGGGGGGCAAACAGTTCATAGCACCTAGTTTTTATAAATACTGTCCTTGGGTTTTGGGTTTGACCCCAGTTGCTTTGTTTTTAATTGGGGATCCAGAGAGATTAAAAAGCCTGCCCCCCATTATCTTATCCTTTTTTCTGGCTAGAAAAAAAGACAAATATATGATTTCACTTATATGAAATACCCAGAGTAGTTAATATCATAGAGACAAAAAGTATAAGGGTGGTTGCTAGGGTCTGGGGGAGGGGAGAATGGGGAGTTACTGTCTGGTGGTCATAGAGTTTCAGTTTTGCAGGATGAAAAGAATTCTGGAGACGGATAATGGTGCGTTGCAATGTGACTGTACTTAATACCGCAGACTTCAAATGCTTAGAATTTTATGTGCTTTTTATAACAATTAAAAAACAGGGGACACCTGGCTGGCTGAGTCAGTGAAGCATGGGACTCTCGATCTCAGGGTTGTGATTCCAGCCCGATATTGGGTGTAGAGATTACTTAAAAAAATGACATCTTAAAAAAAATTTTTTTTAAAGAAAAAACAGGGGAAAAAAGCTATGTCACCACCATCATCTTCCAGAATCCTTCTCTCCAAACTTCCAATCCTTAAACAGTGTTCCAGGTTAAAACCCATCAGCACCTAACTCTTCACATCCTTTTCAACAATGAGTATTATCTTTCTTTAGTCCCTGGCTATTGGATAGACTTAAAAAATGAACTACATTAAAGTTTTAATTTGTCTTAAAATAATGACAAAAGATGTCACTGTAGTACACCGGTCAGTGTTATGAGTTACAAACAACAAACACTTAACTCTGGTTAACCTTAGCAGAAAGGGAATATATCGGAATGGTGCTGTGAAGCTCCCAGAATCAGCGAAAGCAGACATAAACAAACATAAAGGGAAGCTAGAACCAACCTTTAGAAATATCCTATGTCAGTCTACTTACGACCTTCTCCCCATAAGCCTAGTTTTGAAATCATGGTGCTTGCCACACTCTGGAGATTGTTCCTAGGGCTAAGGTCTTATCCTGTTCCTAAGTTCCTGGGCAGATTTATCCCCTCAGAAAAGTAGTTCTTTTTAAAATTTTAATTCCAGTATGGTTAACATACAGTGTTATGTTAGTTTCAGGTGTACAATAGAGCAGTTCAACCATTCTATACATTACCCAGTTCTCATCATGATAAGTGTACTCTAATCGCCATCACCTGTTTCACCCCTCCCTCCACCCATCTCTCTCCTGGTAACCATCACTTGTTCTCTATAGTTAAGAGTCTATTTCTGGGTTTGTCTCTTTTTTTGTTCATTTGTTTTGTTTCTTCAATTCCACATGTGAGTGAATTCATATAGTATTTGCCTTTCTCTGACTGACTTATTTCATTTAGCATAATACTCTCTAGCTCCATCCACATTGTTGCAAATGGCAAGATTTCATTCTTTTTTTTATGGCGGAGTAATATCCATCGTATATATTTACCACGTCTTCTTTATCCCTTCATCTGTTGTTAGACACTTGGGCTACTTCCATTATTTGGCTATTGTAAATAATGCTACCATAAACGTAGGGGTGCATATATCTTTTTGAATTAGTGTTTCTGTATTCTTTGGGTACATACCCAGTAGTGGAATTACTGAATCATAGGATAGTTCTATTTTTAATCTTTTGAGGAAGCGCCATACGGTCTTCCACAGTGGCTGCACCAGTTTGCATTCGCATCAACAGTGCACGAGGGTTCCTCTTTCTCCACAGTCTCGCCAACACCTGTTGTTTCTCATGTTGTTGATTTTAGTCATTCTGACAGGTGTGAGGTGATATTTCATTATGCTTTTGATTTACATTTCCCTGTAATTAGTGATGTTGAGCGTCTTTTCCTATGTCTCTCTCTTTTTTTTTTTTTAAGATTTTATTTATTTATTTGATAGAGATAGAGACAGCCAGCGAGAGAGGGAACACAAGCAGGGGGAGTGGGAGAGGAAGAAGCAGGCTCATAGCGGAGGAGCCTGATGTGGGGCTCGATCCCGTAACGCCGGGATCACGCCCTGAGCCGAAGGCAGACGTTTAACTGCTGTGCCACCCAGGCGCCCCATCCTATGTCTCTTGGCCATACATATGTCTTTTACCCATTTTTACTTGGATTATTTGTGAGTTTGGGTGTTGAATTGTTCTTTATTTATTTTGGATACTGGCCCCTTATTGGCTATGTTATTTGCAAATATCTTCTTCCATTAAGTAGATTGTCTTTCAGATTTGTTGATTGTTTCCTTTGCTGTGCAGAAGCTTTTTATTTTGGTGTTCCAATAGTTTATTTTTGCTTTTGTTTCCCTTGCCCCAGGAGACATATCTAGAAAAATGTGACAGCCGATGTCAGGGACATTACTGCCTGTGCTCTCTTCTAGGATTTTCATGGTTTGAGGTCTCACATTTAGGTCTTTAATCCATTTTGAATTTATTTTTGTGAATGGTGTAAGAAAGTGGTCCAGTTTCATTCTTTTCCGTGTAGCTGTCCAGTTTTCCCAGCACCATTTGTTGAAGAAACGATCTTTTTCCCATTGTGTATTCTTGCCTCCTTTATAGAATATTAATTGACCATATAAACAAATCATGGGTTTGTTTTTGGGCTCTTTATTCTGTTCCACTGATATATGTGTCTGTTTTTGTGCCAGGACCATACTGTTTTGATTACTGAAGTTTGTAGTATCTCTTGAAATCCGGGATTGTGATGCCTCCAGTTTTGTTCTTTTTCAAGATCGCTTTGACTATTCAGGGTCTTTTGTGGTTCCATACAAATTTTAGGATTGTTTGTCCTAGTTTGGTGGAAAATGCTGTTGGTATTTTGATAGGGATTGCATTCAATCTGTAGATTGCTTTCGGTAGTATGGACATTTTATCAATATTTGTTCTTCTAACTCATGAGCATGGAATATCTTCCCATTTGTTTGTGTCCTCTTCAATTTCTCTCATCAGTGTTTTATAGTTTGCAGAGTATAGGTCTCTCACCTCCTTGGTTAAGTTCATTCCAAAATATTTTATTATTTTGGGTGCAATTTTAAATAGGGTTGTTTTCTTAGTTTCTCTTTCTGCTACTTCATTATTAGTGTATAGAAATGCAATGTACTTCTGTATACTGATTTTGTAGCCTGCAACTTTATTGAACTCATTTATCAGTTCTAGTAGTTTTTGGTGAAGTCTTTCAGGTTTTCTATGTATATAGTATCATGTCATCTGCAAATAGTAAAAGTTTTACTTCTTCCTTGTCAATTTGGGTGCCTCTTATTTCTTTCCATTGTTTGATTGCTGAGGCTGGGACTTCTAGTACTATGTTGAATACAAGTCGTGAAAGTGGACATCCCTGTCTTATTCCTGACCACAGAGGAAAAGCTGTCAGATTTTGCCCATTGAGGATGGTATTAGCTGTGGATTTTTCATATATGCCTTTATTATGTTGAGGTATGTTCCCTCTAAACCTGCTTTGTTGAGGGTTTTTATCATGAATGGTTGTTGTACTTTGTCAAACGCTTTTTCTGCATCTATTGAAACAATCATCTGGTTTTTATCCTTTCTCTTGTTGATGTGATGTATCATGTCTTATGATATTGAGGTATGCTCCCTCTAGTATCTTGGTGAGAATTTTTGCATCCATGTTCTTCAGAGATGTTGGTCTGTAATTCTCCTTTTTGGTGGGGTCTTTGGTTTGGGGATCGAAGTAATGCTGGCCTCATAAAATGAGTTTGAAAGTTTTCCTTTGATTTCTATTTTTTGAAACAGCTTCAGAAGAATAAGTATTAATTCTTCTTTAAATGTTTGGTAGAATTCTGCTGGGAGGCAATCTGGTCCTGGACTCTTGTTTGTTGGGAGATTTCTAATTACTGCTTCAATTTCTTTGCTGGTTATGGGTCTGTTCTGGTTTTCTATTTCTTCCTGTTTCAGTTTTGGTAGTTTATATGTTCCTAGGAATGCATCTGTTTCTTCCAGATTGCCTAATTTGTTGGCATGTAGTTGCTCAAAATATGTTCTTACAATTGTTTGTATATCTTCGGTGTTGGTTGTAATCTCTCCTCTTTCATTTATGATTTTATTTCTTTGGGTCCTTTCTCTTTTATTTTTGATAAGTCTTGTTAGGTGTTTATTGATCTTATTAATTCTCTCAAAGAACCATCTCCTAGTTTTGTTGATCTGTTCTACTGTTCTTTTGGTTTCTATTTCATTGATTTCTGCTCTAATCTTTATTATTTCTCCTCTCCTGCTGGATTTAGGCTTTATTTGCTATTCTTTCTCCAGCTCCTTTGTTAGGTTGTGTATTTGAGACTTTTCTTGTTTCTTGAGAAAGGTTTGTATTGCAATATACTTCCCTCTTAGGACCACCTTCGCTGCATCCCAAAGGTTCTGAGGAGTTGTGTTTTCATTTGTTTCCATGGATTGTTTAAATTCTTTAATTTCCTGGTTGACACATTCGTTCTTTAGTAGGATGCTCTTTAGCCTCCATGTATTTGTATTCCTTCCAAATTTTCTCTTGTGACTGAGTTTCAGTTTTAAAGCACTGTGGTCTAAAAATATGCAGAGAATAATTCCAGTCTTTTGGTACCAGTTGAGACCTGATTCGTGACCCAGTATATGATCTGTTCTGGAGAATGTTCCATGTGCACTCGAGAAGAATGTGTGTTCTATTGCTTCAGGATGAAATGCTCTGAATATATCTATGAGGTCCATCTTGTCCAGTGTGTCATTCAAAGCCCTTGTTGCCTTGTTGATCTTCTGCTTAGGTGATCTGTCCATTGCTGTGAGTGGGGTGTTAAAGTCCCCTGCTATTATTGGATTGTTATCAATGTGTTTCCTTAATTTTGTTATTAATTGGTTTATATAATTGGCTGCTCCCAAGTTAGAGGAATAAATATCTACAATTGTTAGATCTTCTTATTGGATAGACCCTTTTATTATGATATAGGGTCCTTCTTCATCTCTTATTACAGTCTTTGGTCTAAAATCTAATTTGTCTGATATAAGGATTGCCACCCCAGCTTTCTTTTGATGTCCATTAGTGTGATAAATGGTTGTCCACCCCCTCACTTTCAATCTGGAGGTGTCTTTTGGTCTAAAATGAGTCTCTTCTAGACAGCATATCGATGGGTCTTGTGTTTTTATCCAGTCTGATACCATGTGTCTTCTGATTGGAGCATTTAGTCCATTTACATTCAGAGTAATTATTGAAAGATAGCAAATTAGTGCCATTGTATTTCCTGTAAAGTCACTGTGTCTGTATATTATTTCTGTTCCTTTCTGGTCTTTGTTACTTTTGGACTCTCTCTTCACTCAAAGGATCCCCTTTAATATTTCTTTTTTTTTAAGATCTTATTTATTTATTTATTTATTTGAGAGAGAGCACACAAGAGAAAGCATGAGTGGGGGGAGGGGCAGAAGGTGAGGGAGAAGCAGGTTCCCTGCTGAGCAGGGAGCCCCATGCGGGTCTCGATCTCAGGAACTTGGGGTCATGACCTGAGCTGAAGGCAGACGCTTGACCAGACTGAGCCACCCAGATGCCCCCTCCCCTTAATATTTCTTGCATGGCTGGTTTAGTGATCACAAATTCTTTTGGTTTCTGTTTGTCCTGGAAGCTCTTTATCTCTCCTTTCATTCTGAATGGCAGCCTTGCTGAATAAAGTATCTTGGCTGCATATTTTTCTCATTTAGCACCCTGAATATATCATGCCAGTCAATTCTGGCCTGCCAGGTCTCTGTGGACAGGTCTGCTGCCAGCCTAATGTTTCTACCTTTATAGGTTATAGCTCTTGTCCCGAGCTGCCTTCAGGATTTTCTCTTTATCTCTGAAATTTGCAAGCTTCACTATTATATGTTGAGGTGTGGCCTATTTTTGTTGATTTTGAGGAGGGTTCTCTGTGCCTCCTGGACTTGAATGCCTGTTTCCTTCCCCAGATTAGGGAAGTTCTCAGCTGTAATTTGTTCAAATAAACCTTCTCTCTCTTGGGGCACCTGAATGGCTCAGTTGTTGAGCATCTGTCTTCGGCTCAGGTCATGAGCTCAGGGTCCTAGGATCGAGCCCTGCGTCTGGCTTCCTTCTCAGTAGGAAACCTGCTTCTCCCTCTCCCACTCCCCCTGCTTGTGTTCCCTCTCTCACTGTCTCTCTATCTGTCAAATAAGTAAATAAAATCTTTAAAAAAAAAAAAAACTTCTTTCTCTCTTCCTTCTTCTGGGACCCAAATTATTCTAATATCGTTTCACTGATTATGGTATCGCTGATCTCTTGAATCCTCCCTTCGTGATCCAGTAGTTTTTTTATCTCTCTTTTTCTCTACTTCCTTATTCTCCATCATTTTGTCTTCTATATCACTGACTCTGTCTTCTGCTATCCTAGCAGTTAAAGCCTCCATTTTTTATTGCATCTCAGTAATAGCCTTTTGATTTCAACCTGATTATATTTTAAATCTTTTCTTTCTCCAGTAATGGATTCTCTAGTGTCTTCTATGCTTTTTTCAAGCCCAGCTAGTATTTTATAATCATTGTTTTGAATTCTAATTCCTACATCTTACTTGTATCCATATTGATTGAATCCCTGGCAGTGAGTACTGCTTCCTGTTCTCTCTTTTGGGGTGAATTTTTCCATCTCATCATTATGTCCAGAAAAGAAGAGATGAAAGAGAGAGAAAATACAAAAATAACAACAAGACACCGGAAAAATATACACTAAACAAATCAGAAGAAACAGAAACCCCCCCCCAAAAAAAAAAAGAGAGAGAGAGAGAGAGAAATCAAACAAGAAGTAGAACAGAACAATAAACTAGATTCTGGGTGTATTTTGGTCTGTTTGTTAGAAGAAACTAGATCCCAAAATAGGAGAACAAGAAAAACTTACACAAAAATAAAATTAAATACAATGTAAGGGAGCCAAAAATGAAAAAAATATATATAAAATGTAAATGTAAAAATGAAAATTTAAAAAAAGACTTAAAAAAGAATTGATAAAATAAGAAAATAGCTGAAAAGGAAAAAACATAAAACTGAAAGACTAAAAAATAATAAGAAAAAAACCATGAATGCTATATACTGTTTTCCCCAAGAGCTGAAGTTTTGCAAATCTCTTTGATCAGTAAATTTGATATTAGCTGATGTTTCTGCTGGTCTTCTGGGGGAGGGACCTGTTGCGCTGATTCGCAGGTATCTTTCCCAGGGTGGAACTGCACACCCCTTGCCAGGATGCCAGGCTCAGTGTAAGTGACTCCCTCAGATCGCACTATGTGGCTGTTTTGCTCCCTGAAGGCTTTCAGCACCAGTTGGGGGGGTGGGGGATGAAAATGGTGGCACCCCGATCTGCAGCCCCCACTCTCCAGTGAGCCCTCACCGAAAAGCAGTCAATCACTCTTATCTCCCTGGCTTCCGTCAGCACTCTGTGTTCACCTAGCCTGTGACCCAGCGCTTCTATTTCAGTCACACATCCTGCTTCTAGTGTCCAAACCCTGCAGACTCCTGTGGCCCACACCTGTGCTCTTCCTCCCAGAAGAGGGAGGGGGGTTTCGCTGCAGTGCTGCCTCTTGCTGGGCTTCTGCTTGGAGAGCAGTCACCCCACACTGCCTCGGTTAGCAGTTTATGGCAACACGGAGTGGAAAGTTGGTGCCTAGGTTCACTGTTTGCAGATGGCTTCCCCGCTCTGACGCTTGGGGACTCTGAGCACTCAGGCACCCCCATTCTTTTTGTGACCCCAGGGATCCGGAGATCACACTATCCCACCTGGGATTCCACCCCACATCGCCCCCTGAGCACCTTTCAGGCAAACTTCTAAAAGTTGGATTTTGCATGCTGCTTATAATACTTTCTAGAACCTGGCTTATGAAGGCTCCCTCCCCCCGTGGTTTATCTTCTGATATATTGTTTCAGATTTATATCTCTGCAACTCCTACCGTGCAGAATTGTAGAATTGCGGCAAATTTTTTTCTCCAGTTAATTTCACAGGTATTCGGAAAGATTTGATAACTCTCTGGCTGAATTCCAGGGACCAGATGAAATTAGGGTCTCCTACTCTTCCGCCATCTTAACTCCTCCCCCTATAATTGTTGTCCTCTTGTTGGATTGTTCCCTTTATGATTACATAGTGTCCTTCTTTGTCTCATTACAGTCATTTTAAAGTCTATTTTGTCTGGCATAAGTATTGCTACCTTGGCTTTCTTTTCACTTCTGTTTGCATGTTAAATGCTTTTCCATCCCTTCACTTTCAATCTGCAGGTGTCTTTAGGTCTGAAATAAGTCTCTAGTAAGCAGCATGTATGTTTAAAAATATTTTATTTATTTACTTATTTGAGAGAGAGAGAGTGAGCAAGAGAGAGAGAGCATGAGCAGGGAGAAGGGACAGAGAGAGAAGGAGAAGCATACTCCTTGCTGAGCAGGGAGCCTGATGTGGGACTCGATCCCAGGACCCTGGGATCATGACCTGAGCCAAAGGCAGGTGCTCAACAGACTGAGCCACCCAGGCACCCTCGTAGGCAGCATATAATGGGCTTTGCTTTTTCATCCATTCCATCACCCTATATCTTTCAATGAGCATTGAGTCCATTTACATTCAAAGTAATTATTGGTAGGTATGTACTTATTGCTATTTTGGTACTTGTTTTGTGGTTGTTTTTCTAGTTCCTCTCTGTTGCTTTCTTCTCTTACTCTCTTCTCTCGCAGTTTGTTGGATTTCTTTAGTGACGTACTTGGATTCCTTTCTCTATTTTTTGCATGTCTATTGCCAGTTCTTAATTTGTGGTTACCATTAGATTTAAGTATAGCATCTTATGCATATAGCAGTCTATATTAAGTTGATGGTTGCTTAAGTTTGAACCCATTCTAAAAGTGATGAGGGAACAGAGGGCAAGCTGAGGACGGGGCAGAGGCTGACACCCGGCAACACCCCCCCCCCACCCATGGGATGTGCGTGGCATTCCTCAGGCACCCCTGGCTGCCCAAAAGCTAAGGAAAAGAAAAACAAATGGTTAACTAACAGAGATCGCAATCCTGCAAGACCTGAGTCTCCCTCAGTTTACCCATGTCCTAGTGATTTACAAGGAAGAAGCTTTCTTATCAATAGCCTAACTTCCAGAGACCCATAATTTGGTTTCCTGGAGCCCTAACATTACCAATTCTCTCCATAAAATTGAGGGAGGCTGAGGCAGAAGGACATGTAAATAAAATGGAACTTCTTTTAAACCTGCAGCCCATTGACAAGGACATGTGATAGGAGGAAAGTAACATTCTCCCTGGAAGCTTCCAATTACTTTACTGTTAACACCTTCTAGATGGTCAACAACCTTAACTTGACAATAGCAAGGCCTCCAGTGTCCTTCGAGTCTTCTTTAACATATGAAAGTACTTTCTCAACCTCCCTTTTTCCTTACCTGCCCCAACCCCATGGTATACAATCAGCCACCCCTCACAACCCCGGGGCAGCAGCTCTTTCTGCCCACGGGTCCTGTCCCCGTGCTTTAATAAACCACCAATTTTGCACCAAAGGCGTCTCAAGAATTCTTTCTTGGTCGTTGGCTCCGGACTCCACCCCACTGAACCTCACCTATATCCCACAACCTCATCAAAAGCACTAAACTTTTACTCCTGTCCCCACCATGTTTTGGGTATATGATGCCATACTTTAGATCCTTTTATTTTGTGAATTTCTTGACTGAATTTTGTAGATATACTTAATTTTACTGCTTTCATGCTTCCTACTTTTCTCCCCCCTACTTATCATCTCTCCTTTCCACTCAAAGAATCCCCTTTAACATTTCTTATAAGGTTGGCTTAGTGGTCATGAATTCCTTTAACTTTTGTGTGTCTGGGAAACTCTTTATCTCCTTCTATTCTGAATGATAGCCTTGCTGTATAGAGATTCTTGGTTGCAGGGGTTTTTTTTCTTTCAGCATTTTGAATATATCATTCCACTTCCTTCTGGTCTGCAAAGTTTCTGTTGAAAACTCAACTATAACCTTATGGGGTTTCCCTTTTACATAACTGTTTTCTTTTTTTCTTGCTGCTTTTAAAATTCTCTATTTATTACCATTTTTTTGCCATTTTAATTGCTATGTGTCTTGGCGTGGACCTCCTTGGGTTAATTTTGTTGGGGGCTCTCAGTGCCTCCTGGATCTGGATGTCTGTTTCCTTGCCCTGATTCAGGAAGTTTTCAGCTATAATTTCTTCAAATACATTTTCTGCCTGCTTTTCTCTTTCTTCTCCTTCTGGGATCCCTATAATGCAAATGCTATTATGCATGGTGGTGTCTCTGAGTTCCCTTAATCTGTTTTCATTTTTTATTATTCTTTTTCTTTCTCCCATTTGGCTTGTTTTCCATTATTCTGTCCTCTATTCTGTTCTGCTTCTTCTAATCTACTAGCTCTTCCATCTTGTGTATTGTAAATATCAGTTATTGAGTTCTTCATCTCTGATTGGTTCTCTCTCTCTCTTTTTTTAAGGTTCTATTTATTTATTTGACAGAGAGAGGGAGAGAGAGAGAGCAAGCATGACCAGGGGAGTAGCAGGCAGAGGAAGAAGCAGGCTCCCGCTGAGCAGGCAGCCCGATGCCGATGCTGATGCCGGGTTTAGAGACAAAGGCAGATGCTTAATGACTGAGTCACCCAGGCATCCCTCTAATTGGTTCTTTTTCATTTTTTCTATCTCTTTATTGAGGGTCTCACTGAGGTCCTTCAATCTTTTCTCAAGTCCAGTGAGTATCTTTATGACCATTATATTAAATTCCCTATCAGGCATATTACTTATCTCTGTTTTGCTCTCTTACTGCAATTTTGTCCTGTTCTTTCATTTAGGACATATTCCTCTGTCTCCTCATTCTCTCTAACTCTCTGTGTCTGTTTCTAAGTGTTAGGAAAGTCCGCTACGTCTCCTCTTGCAAGTAGTAGCCTTATGAAGAAGAGGTTCTTTGGTACCCCATAGTGCAATATCCCCCGTTTACCAGAACCCGGCACTTTTGGGGTATCTCCTACATGTGTTGTGTGTGCCCTACTCTTGTGGTTGAGCCACCTTTGCCTTTGGTCCAAATGTCTGCAATGGTTCTCTTTGCCTGCTCTGAGCAGGGCTTGGTCCCTGTGTTGTTAGTGGGCCAGTCTGGGGACACCCTGGGGTTGAGTTGAGTCAGAGCAAGTGTTTGCCAGAAATGCATTAGCACCAAACTTCGGGGCACTTTCCCTGTGTTGTCCCCTGAAAATCTTTCACTGGAGTGTGAGGCCTGCAGTCAGACCAGATATCTGCCCCCAGCCCACTGCTAAGGCTGCAGTTAAACTGTTGTATGGTTGTCTTCGCCCTTCCCCTGGGCAGGAGTCACTCTGGTGGGCTGCTGACCCGTTGAGGTGGCTTACACACTGCCCCGCTTGTGGCTCTGCTTTGGGTGGACTCCTGCTAAGGGGTACATGTTGGATCAGGCAAGAGAATGTGGGTGTGGGGTACGTGGTGTTAACAAGGTATGCACTGGTTTGTAGCTGTTTGGAAAATTCCTGCCCAGGGCATGTTGGATGGGGCAGGTCCACAAGAGAACATGGCTATTAGCAAGCTGGGTGGAGCGTGTACATAGTGCCCTGGTTCCCATTCCTAGGTGGAATTTGTTTTGCATGTAAAAGGACCACATCACTTCACAATAAGCAAAGGTAAAGCAACCCAAGTGCCCGTCAACAGATGAATGGCTAAACAAAACGTGGTATATACATACAATGGAATATTATTCAGCCTTAAAAAGGAAGGAAATTCTGACATATGCTACAACATGGATGAACCTAGAGGACATTATGCTGGTGAAATAATCTGGTCACAAAAAGACTGTATGATTCCACTTATATGAGGTACCCAAAATGGTCACATTCGTGTAGATAAAAAGTAAAATGGTGGTTGCCAGGGGCTGGGAGGTTGGGGGGCAGGGGGAACGGAGAGCTATTGTTTAATGGGTATAGAGTTTCAGTTGGGAAGGTAAAGTTCTAGGGTGGATGGTGGTGGTGGTTGAACAATAATAAGAACGTACTTCATGCTGCTGAGCTGCACCCTTAAAAACGTTAACATGGGGCTGCTGGGTGGCGCAGGTAGTGAGGTGTCTAACTCTTGATTTCGGCTCAGGTTGTGATCTGAGTTCCAGGCTCCGCACTCAGCATGGAATCTGCTTGAGAGTCTCTCCCTGTCTCCCTCTGACCCTTCTCACACACCCCCCCCCGCATGCACACATACTCTCTTTCTCTAAAATGGATAAATAAAATCTTTTTTACAAAGTTAAGATGGTAAATTTCATGTTATATATATTTTACCACAATATTTTTAAAGATTTATTTATTTATCTGAGAGGGAGAGAGGGGGAGGGTGTGCATGCTTGGTGTAGAGGGGAGAGGGAGAGAGCATCCCAAGCAGACTCCTTGCTGAGTGCAGAGTCCCAGGCGGGGCTTGATCCCACAACCCTGAGATCACGACCTGAGCCAAAACCAAGACTCAGACACTTAACCAACTGTGCCACCCAGGCGCCCCTATTTTACCATAATTTTTCAAAATGAAGAAGACCCCCATCACCAAGCACCCATCCAAAAAAAGGAACACATCAAAATTTGAATGATCCCACCCATCAGTCAGTGGGCTGGAACTCCTCCAACCCTTCACTTGACAGGAAACTCTTCTATGAATAGAGATTATGAGCTCACTGAAATGACTATAAAATATAAAGATAGGTATTGGTATGTATGTGGGTCTCTTCCTTCCTCTGGAGCCTGAAATAAATAGGACTACCTTTATGGCGGAACATTAATTTCACAAATGTTCAAGTGCCTATTTTATGCAAGGCGTTACGCCAGCAGCTGGGGGAAAATGTGAAAACGAAGCACATACAAGAAGTTCATAGTCTGGAAGGGATATGTCCATGCATAAATTTTTTCATGAATAATTTGAGTATGAGATAAAACATGAAATGTTCCCTTTTCTGTGCCCTTAAAGCACCCTGTACTTCTCAATTATTGTATGTGTTTCACTGTACTGTCATTAGCTTCGGGTTTCTTATTCCCACACTGTGGGAGCTTGTATTCATCATCCTCCCTGTGTCCGTGCCCTTTACCACGAAACTGTGCGATCAATGCCTGCCCAGCATGAGAAGAGTAACTTGCCCGCCCCTTGACTCTAGTTTCCACCATTTGTCTCGCTTTGGCCAGTGGAATGTTAGCAGCTATGATGGCTTGATATGGACTCGAACATCGGGAGCTACCCTTCGTGCATCTCTGCTGTCACGGTGAGACCACGCCTGGGCTGGCTCGTGGTGGGTGACAGGCACATATGGCAGAGCTGATCTCCTGAATTACCCTAGCAGAGGCCAGCCCAGAGAGCGAGTGTCCGCTGAACCTCTAGCCACGTCTGTGAGCCCAGCCAAGGAGACTGTACAAATTATAATTGTACAACTTGATAAACTTTTCCCTAAGTGCACACATACGTATAGTCACCACCCAGATAAAAAACCAGAACATTCACAACACCTCGGGAGTACCTCCTTTCCAGTCATTACCCACCTCGTCCTCCAAAGATAACCATTATCTTGACTTCTAACACCAAAATTTAGGTTTTGCCTGCTCTTGAACTTCTTCTGAATGGAATCATACTATATATCGTCTTTTGGTCTGGCTTCTTTTGTTCAACATTATGTTAATGAGATTTTCCCCAGTTGTTTGAACAGCTGTAGTTCCTTCATCTGTACTGCTTTGTAGTATAAATGGTATGACTGTAACACAATGTATTTATTAATTCTACTATTTGGGGTGTTTCCCAGTCAAAGCTATTAGGAATGGTGCTGCAGCGAATATTCTTTTTTTTTTTTTTTAAAGATTTTATTTATTTATTTGACAGAGATAGAGACAGCCAGCAAGAGAGGGAACACAAGCAGGGGGAGTGGGAGAGGAAGAAGCAGGCTCACAGCGGAGGAGCCTGATGTGGGGCTCGATCCCAGAACGCCGGGATCACGCCCTGAGCTGAAGGCAGGCGCTTAACCGCTGTGCCACCCAGGCACCCCTGCAGCGAATATTCTTACGTATGTCTTTTGGTGAGCCGTAGGCATGCATTTCTCTTGTATACGTAGTTAGGAGTAGAATTGCCGGGATATAGGATAAGTGTGTGTTCAGCTTCATATATGTTGCCAAACAGACTTCCCAAGTAGTTATACCAATTGACACTCCCAAAAGAAATGCATGAGTCCCACTTTTTCTACTTTCTTGCAAACACTTGGTATTGTCAGTTCTTTTAATTTTAGTCATTCCAATGGGTATGTAGTAATATCTCATTTTGGCTTTAATTCACATATGGCTTATGACTTAGTGAACAAGAATACATTTTCCTATGAGCATTCGAATATCCTCTTTTCTGAAGTGTCTGTTCACGTAAGATTCAAGTTTGTGCCTGATAGACTTCTGCTACAGGATCAGAAGGACAGCTAGGCAGGTCATGAGGCTTCCAGAAAGAGATCCTGAAGATGAAAAGGATTTGCATCAGCTCAAACCCAGCCTTTTCTACATTAGAAATAATACATTGGGATTCCAATGTAAGACCCTGAATGCTATGAAATCAATACCCACGAAGGAGGTGATGGGTCGGACACATGGTAATGTGGGGGTCTTCAAAGGAAACCCATTGGCTGGTTGCTGATAGACTCACAAGTTTTCAGGTATCTTGGAAACACCAGGACTTCAGGGTCTGGTTCATAGCCACACAGGCTCAAAAAGGAGCTTTTGTAGACACAGTGAGTCAGAAGTTAATGTAAAAGCCAGAAGGCTGATGTATTCGTTTACACTGTGAACCACAATTGCCAAGCATTCTGGTCTCTGATTAGAGTACTCTCTCCCTATAAGAAAATAACTTGGGAGGTCAAACACAATCAGAAGCCTGCATGATGAGCTGGAATCAGAGCACCAGAATGAGAGATGGGGGCTGGAAGTAATAGGAGCGTGCTTCCAAGACCTTCACGGTAGAAATGGATCTGCTATTGGAACTGGACAAGATATGACCTTGGGCCCGGTCTTCCTCTTCTCCACCAGTGCTTGGATCGATGAATGCTGTCAATGTTACTTTAGAGACTCTCTTTTTTCTTGCTGTTTCCAGTGCTAACTAATCCCCTTCTGATTGATTCCTTCTTTCTTTAGCTGTCCTGGAGGACATTTGTTGATTGTGTTCCTATCATCCGTTTCCCTACCGTACTCCCCAGAGGTCCCTGGCCCCTTTTTAATAGACCATAGTTTCAGGGCGCCTGGGTGGCTCAGTCGTTAAGCGTCTGCCTTAGGCTCAGGGCGTGATCCCAGAGTCCTGGGATTGAGCCCCACATCAGGCTCCTCCGTTGGGAGCCTGCTTCTTCCTCTCCCACTCCCCCTGCTTGTGTTCCCTCTCTCGCTGGCTGTCTCTCTCTCCGTCAAATAAATAAATAAAATCTTTAAAAAAAATATAGGCCATAGTTTCCATTTGGAGATCTGATCCATGTAATTCCTGGGATGATTCCACCCCAAATCTAGGTTTGGAGCTTGTTACCTAGGCTGAGCAAGAGCACATTCTATCCTCTGAGCCCCGTCTTGGGTTGAACGTGTTGGCTGCAAATGCTGAGAGCCTGATAACCCTCTATTTGCTGTTGGGCATGAATGACAAACTTGTAGCCCTGGGAGCCATCTGAGGACCAAAAGGGGAGTCAGCCTCAAGATTATTCTGACATAGAAGAAGGCAGAGTGGAGAACTAAAGAGAAACCGGATTTTTGGTGATTTCATTAAGCTGTTGGATCAAGCTGTTGGACTTTTCAGTTACTTGAGCCAAGGTATTCCTTTTCTTGTGTAAACTGTTTTCATTGGTCTGGGCAGACCCAGTTGATTATCCAATATCTGTTCTCCTCTTTTTCCTTATTTACAGAACCTCCAGAACCTCTTATGAATAAAAATATTCAGCTCCTGGGACACCCAGGTGGCTATGTCGGTTAAGCTACTGCCTTCAGCTCAGGTCATGATCCCAGAGTCCTGGGATCGAGTCCCGCATCAGGCTTCCTACTCAGGGCAGAGCCTGCTTCTCCCTTTGCCTGCCACTCGCCCTGCTTGTGTGCTCTCTCTCTCTCTGACAAATAAATAAATAAAATCTTTAAAAAAACCAAAAATTCAGCTCCCCTGGAGCAAAGGGTTGCAATGTGGCCGATAAGATGCAAGTGAAACTCACTAGGAAAATTGATTCTGTAGAAGTGATTGACTCCCTGACTTAAAAAAAAAAAAAAAAAGAGGGCAGATTCACTGGTGCATGCATTCTGCCTTCCTCTACCCCCTTCTTCCAGCCTGCAAAGCAGATACAACATCCAGAAGAGTGACAGCGAACTTGTGCTTATAAACCAAAAGACATTAAGGATGGCCAAAGAAGATAGAAGGAGCCTAATTCCATGAACAGCTGTGCCAGCCCCAGACTGCATATGCCAGACCCGTCATAACATGAAAAAAAGTAAACCCCTTATTGGGTTAGCCACTCTGTTGGGTTTTTGTGAAATGCAGCCAAATGCAATCACTTAGAGAATTCAGCCCATGAAACATGGACTTTAGTGACTGGTAGAGATGGGGCCTTGGGCTGTGAGCGTGCAGACATTGCAGACGGGAATGCCCACAGCCTCCTTATGCAGTGGTGAAACATTGGGTCCATTTGCTCTTCAGTGGGAGATACCCTACATGCCAACCAAGTCTGCTGTGTTGGGGAAATAACTGGAATAATTCAGAGTCTTAGCACGTGCAAGTCACTTTGCTCCACTTTCCACAAAGTCCTGAGAGAGACCAGTGTCCTAGAGTTATCCATGCTGAAGGAAAAAGGGAAGACGTTCCTGTTCACTGAGCTCCTTCACTAAGGAAAAACACTCTGCCTAGGGTCTGCAAATCTTTGAAGGAGCCTCTCATCATTTGGAGATTTGCAGGACTGAAAAAAGATTGTTCTTTCTCTTCTCTAAATAGGAGTGGTGACTGCCAAGCAGTAGCTTAGAAGAAGATAAGACTGGTGTCCTGAAACTTTCCTAAGCACCTTCCTCAACAGAGGAAGTGAGGCCTCCAAAACATTCTCTTCCCACTCCAGTCTTTTGTTTCCAGTTGTCTCAAGTCAGTAAACATTAATTTGAAGGCTTGAGGCATAGGCAGGACACAGAGGCCAGAAGGTTATAGAGAAGGACTTTCAGGTTGAAAGACCAGGGCTACGGAGCACCTGGGGGGCTCCATTGGTTGGGTGTCCAACTCTTGATTTTGGCTCAGGTCATGATCTCACAGTCATGAGACTGAGTCCCATGTCTGGCTCCATGCTGGGGTGTGGAACCTGCTTGAGATTCTCTCTCTTTCTCTCTGCCCCTCCCCACTTGTGCTCTCTCTCTCTTAAAAAAAAAAAAAGATCATGGCCACATAGGAGCTTTGGCTGTGGCTACTCACACTTGGGACTGAATAGGAGGCAAATAGACTGGAAGCCTACAACATTTTTGAGGGAATCAAATTACCAAAAATGAGAATTTAAGAATCTGACCAGAGTTCACTTCCTGATACGATTGAAGAGGACAATGAACAAGAAGTCTCTTCAAGAAGATGGAACTTGGACCACAGAGCTCAATCAAAGAGGGATATCCTCCCGGGGAGTAGGTTGGCTGAGTATGGAGATTACTGTCAGGAGGGAGTGCGGGTCACTCCTGTCTAGCAGAATCTGGTATTTGCTGTGGCTGGACTTTCCGTTCTTTCCCTTCCTATGTGGGAGTTGCATTTCGTTCCTTCTCCTCTTATATGTGGAATATGTTGGGGGAAATAACTTGCCTTTTAGTTTGCAGGTTATTGGACTCTGAGGCTTCCCATCAGGGTTACATGGAGAAAACTGGGTATTGGCTAGGGATCCGGGCTTTTGAGATGGATGCAATGTCTGGGCGAGACCTCAGCACTGTCTCGGTTAGGGAGGGTGTATATTCTACCTGAGGGAGGATGGATAACCAAAAGGGCGGACTGTGGCAGTCGCTGCTTTTTCCTACCCAAGAATGATTCTCCTTGTCTTCTTTATTAGTGGAACCTTGAATTTCTTTGGAAAAGCAATATGCCTGGCTAAAAACTACACCAAGGTTTTCTGGCCAATGAGACATCAGCAAAATTCTGCCAAGGATATCTGGAAAAGCTTTGCTTTCTGGCTAAAGGTATCATTCCTTCTCTCTTTTTCACTTCTTTTTCTTGCCTGGAACCAGATGGAAATTTGAATCTTCAGGAAGGAATGAGGAGCATTGGAAGTGGTAAATATGTGGATAAATGTCAAAGACTACTTGTTCTTCTTGGGTTTTGTACATGCATGTGACTAGTTAAAAATAATGTGGGAGTTTCCCTTTTCTATGCTCTGGAATATTTCAAGTAGTTTGGAAGGTTTAGGAGATTCTCCTATGAACCCATCTAGGTCTCGTGTCTTTTTGAGGAATAACTCGTGTGTTTAAATTTTTTATGTTTACTGGGGTCAATTTCAGTGAATGATATCCTCCTAGGAAATCATCATTGGTTTTTAAATGTGTTGGTCTAGACTTGGGAAAAGTCGTATCTTAAGATTTTTAATTTTTCTTCTGTTTCAATGGCTCTTTCCTCCCTGTCATTTCTTATCTTCCATAATGATGCCTTTAATTTTTTGTTCCTGATTAGATTAGCTAATGGTTTGTTTGATTGATTGGATTGGCTTGATTTGATTTTTTTTTTTAAGAACCAGCAGTTGGATGGATTTATTCTTTTTAGATTTTTTTCTGCTAACTCATTAATTTCTGCTTTTGTCTTTAATAGTCCCTTCATTCTGCTTTCTTTCAGTTTACTCAATTTTTTAAGCTTTTTAATTGATGTTTAATTTTACTGAAACAGTTCACTTCATGCAATATATTTTCTTCTAATGACTGCTTTTACAGTATCTTATAGCTTCAGATAAGCTGTTTTCATAATTGCTATTTCATAAAATTCTGTGATTTGATTTGTATTGCCTTATTGGCCCACGTGCTTAATACAGTGTTGTTTTTTTTAATTGGTGGAGGGATCTTTTTGCTCTTAATTTTGTTAATTATAATTTTTTTGGCTCGTGATCAGAGAATGTTGCTTACATTATTGTTATTCTTAAAGTCACTGATGGGGGCGCCTGGGTGGTTCAGTTGGAGAAGCTGCTGCCTTCGGCTCAGGTCATGATCCCAGGGTCCTGGGATCGAGCCCGCATCGGGGCTCCCTGCTCAGTGGGGAGTCTGCTTGTCCCTCTCACTCTGCCTCTTTCCCCACTCGTGCTGTCTCTCTCTCACTCACTCTCTCTTTCAAATAAATAAATAAAATCTTTTTAAAAAAAAAATAAAGTTACTGAGATTTTCTTTTGTGACCTAATGAATCATCCATTTTCATGAATGTTCCTTTTGATTACCCAGTAGCCAGTGTTCTGATCCACCAGGTCTCAGACCTGTGTCCTCAGCGTCTTCCCTCGTGGGATCAAACCCTCTCCTTCGGAGGCTAGTTGGCGCCGATGTTTTTGGTATTGGCCTCCTCTAGGACCAGCTGCACTCCTCTCTTCCACACACCGTCCCTACTCCCCCCAACACCCCCCCTCCCAAGCTGCTGTTCTGCTGTGAGCTCTGGAGCTGGCTCTGCGAGTTCCAGATATTTATCTCTCCATTTACATGTAAATTGAAGTGTGAGGTATTCTCCGTCTCCTGGGAGGCCGTAGGTGAGAGCTGGGGTGATTTCATTTGCTGTCACTGTTGATCTGTGTGGTTTCGGGAGGATTGTGAAGGGATTTAGAGCTGCCATTATTCTACAGGAATCGGGGAGCTCTGTGCTTTCCTTTTATCATATCGACTTTGCTGTTTCTTCTTCAGACCTGCCTTCCACTGGTTTACTCAAATATTCTCTTTTGCCCATTCTTTTTCCTAAACGTTGAAGTCACAGTTCTATTTCTGTTCTCTGAGTGGTAACTGCGAGAAGTGTAGCACACACATTTAGCTTAGCAAAGTCTAAAGTTAACATCACTGCCTTCCTTCCAAACAACCTAAGGACCTTAGGGTGCTTTGAGTCCTGTCACCTCCCTCTCATGATGCTATTCTTACCAAACAATTTGGAGTGCTTACTATGTGCTGGCTTGATAAAATAATGAACAAAAGGGGGGGGAGGGTAGAATCCCTGTTCTAAAGGATTTGCATTTTAGTGGGAGAGACAAACAAGATACAAATTTGAAATATGTAATATGTTACATAATGAAAAGTACTACAGAGCAAAAATTAAGCAAGGTGGGGGAATATGAAATCTCCCCTGTGTGTGTGTGCGTGTGCTTGTGTGTGTGTGTGTGTGTGTGTGTGTGACTAGCCGTGCAGGTATCTTGGGGAAGAACATTCTAGCCACAGAGAGTATCAGATGCAAAAGCCTTTGAGGACTTTTTGGCAGGAGGCCTGTGAAGCTGCAGTGAAGAGACAGAGGGAAGAATGGTAAGATGTGAGGTCATGGGAGCCAACGAGGAGACCGGAATAGAGCCTCACAAGGACTACAATGTGGACTATAGTCCATATTAGGAATTTGGGCCTTTATTCCAAGATGGGCCCCCCATGAAGGGTGCTGAACAGGAACTACGTGGTCTGGCATATGTCGTACCAGGACCACATGGGTTACTGAGGACAGATGGCTGAGACCGGGCCAGTTAGGAGGTTACTGCAGTAATCCACGTGAGAGGTGATGAAGGCTGGCCCAAGCTAAGATACCGGGGCAGGGGAGGGGGGGTGATGAGAAGTGATTGTGTCCTAAGTGTATTCTAAAAGTTGATTTGACAGAATTTGATAACTGACTAGTGTTAAAAATAAGGCAACGGACCCAAAATGGAGTCCCTTATGCTAAGCCCCGTGTCACCAAACTGAGACTTAACTGAATTATAGTTTTGGCATCTCCCAGAAGTAGAATCTTAAATCAGTTGACCAGGAATCACTCAGTCTGCACTCGTGAGGTAATCTGCCTGGTAGACCCCTGCCATCCCCTAAAAGAAAGTGACCTCACCACCACAATCCACTTTTTGCTGGTATAGCTTCCTTGTTCCCGCTCCCTTCTGCCTATAAGTCTTTCACTTTGTTTAGCAACTTGGAGTTCCTTTCTCCCCGCTAGATGGGATGCTGCCTGATTTATGAATTGCTGAATAAAGCCAATAAGATCTTTAAGATTTACTGGGTTGAATTTTGTTTTTTAACACCAGTGAGTTGTAAGGAAAACCAAGAGGACAAGGATGACACCCAAAACGTTGCCCGGAGCAGCTGGAAGGATAGAGTTGCTATTAACTTCCTATTGCCTCGCATTTAATCACATGCTGATGGAGGCTGGATTCTAAGAATGCCCTCGATGCCCCATGAAATCCCTCCCCTTCAAGTATGGGTATGATTACATCCTGTGGTCGTGTTATGCTATATAGCAAAAAGAAGGCTACCCAGGTGGGCCAACCCTAATCACAGGCCCTTTAAATGCACAGATCCCCCCCACCCCCACTGGTGAGCGGAAGGGGAAGTCAAAGATTCAAAGCCTGAGAAGGACTTGCTGTACTAATGCTGTTTTAACGATGGAGAGAGCACAAGAGGAGGGGTCCAGGCAGCCTCAAGGAACAGAGAGCAGGGAACGGGACCTCAGATCCATGGCCACAAGGATCTGGCTTCTACTAACAGCCTGAATGAGTTTAGAAGCAGGTCGTACCCAGAGTCTTTAGGCAAGAGCCCTGCCCAGCTGACATCTTGATTTTGGCCTTGTGGGAGCCTGAACGGAAAACAACTAAACTCAGACTTCTGACCTACAGAACTCTGGGATAATAAGTGGTGTTGTTATAAGCTGCTAAGTCGGTGGTAGCTTTTTACACTGCAATAGAAAATGAAGCCTCACGGCCACACACAGCTCCTAGGGAGGCTGGGAGATGGCGCCTCCAGCTGGCCATTCACGGGCATTGTTAAACTTGAGGGTGGGATACATCTATAAAAAATCAAGAGAAGAATGAGTGCTGGGGGGATGCTAAGATGTTCTTGCATACGCTGTAAACCTGCCTTGTCCGATACAGCAGACACTGGCCGCGTGTGGATAGTGGACACTTGAAATGTGGCCGGTCCAAACTGGGATGTGTTACAATCATAAAATACCCACTAGATTTCAGACTTTGTGTGGAAAAAAAAAAGGGAATGTAAAATATCTCATTAAGTATATTTTATATCGATTATATTTTGAAATGATAGTATTTTTGATATATTTGATTAAATAAAATACATTATTAAGCTTAACTTTCAACCCATTTCCTTTTACTTTAAAAAATGTGGTTACATATGTAACTGAAAATTTCAAATTACATGTGTCGCTCTAAAACTATACATTATAGTTTTATTGGACAGTGCTGCTGTAAACTCTTTTGTACATCTCAAATTTTCTTCACGTGTCCACGAATTAAATTTTTTTAAATGTTGTTTTTTTCCTTTTCAACATTACAGGTTTAAAAAGGCAATGTTCCCATAACAAATAATGGCAAAGAAAGGAGTTCCTAGTCACCCTCAGCAAACCTGCCTTCCCAGACGCCTGAATACACTGGCTGGGCTTGTGCATGCATGTATAGGAGGTGGGGTTGACGGTGATGACATTAGGTGACTGCCATCATGGAGGTGGAAATGGTGCTGTACCATCATGATTCATCCCTTAAGGCTGGCCATACCACAGTCACAAATAAAATGTAAGTTCTAGCAGCAAAAGGGAAGGGGTGGCTGTTATATAGGAAGATGATCACAGCCCATCATTATAGGAGGGAGAAGAGACCTGCAGTCTGTCACGGCTAGGTCCCTTCAGGACACGTGTGTACTGCCCCCTGGTGGACTATGGTGGCACTTCAGTCAGGCCGCTCAGAATCCTCCACTTCCCACCTCCACCGTGTCCAAGCCATCACCTCAGACAAGCATTATCCTAAGAGATTTCTGATGGGTCTCCCTCCTTCTCCTCCCGTCCACCAGAATGACCTTTTTCTTTAAAAAAAAAAAAAAAAACCAAACAGATTTATTTATTTGAGAGATACAGTGCGCGCCTGCACGCACGAGTGTGGGGAGGGGCAGAGGGAGGAGAGAAACCAGTTTCGCTGTGTGGAGCCCCACAAAGGGCTCTATCCGGGGACCCTGAGATCATGACCTGAGCAAAAATCAAGAGTCCGATGCTTAACCCACTGAGCCACTCAGCCGCCCCCAGATGACCTTTTAAAACCTTCATCAGATCACGTTATTCTTCTGCTCAAAAAACTCAGGAGCAACTTTCTTTCTCAGAGTTAAAGCCAGTGTCTTCATTTCCCCTCCTACCCATCTACCCCTTACTCCATGCCAGCCATGCTGGGCTGCTTGCTCTTCCTCTGCCCGTGTAACACACCACGCATGCGCTCGCCCTGGCCGTTGCTATCTCTTCTACCTGCAATACGTGGGTTACTCTTTCACCGCTGAGCACAAACGTGACCATATCACCTTACTGCACTAAATAAAACAAAACAAACAAACAACAACAACAACAAAAACCACAGACGTCCACCATTCTACATCGCCCCCTCAGCTGGATTCCTTTTTTTGCCGTAGCATGTAACACTGTGTGACATATTGCATATTTACTTGTTACCTATTTTGTGTATTTGTTTATTACCTGTCTGCCCTGCTGGGATGTATACTTCAAAAAGGCAAGGAACTTGTCTGTTTTGTTCACCGTTGTATCCCCAACATTTAGAATAGGGCTTAGCAAGTAGTAGATGCTCAAAAATATTTGTTGGATAAATAAGTGAAGCAAGATCTGAACAATGAATAAGCATTGTATGGGCTCCTTGCTTTATCCTAGAATATGAAGACTTAATGTCACATGAGGTCAACTCCATAAATTTCTATAAAATTAATTTCAATTACAGTCTCCACCAGATTGCTTTTTAATTGGATTAGATTATTTTAAAATTCATTTGGAAAGAATAAAGTACCTATGAATAGCCAATAACGTAGGAAGGAGTACGCTAAGGGTACACTTGGCTTACCAGATATCGGAAGACACCATAAAGCTACCATGATCAAACCCATATGAAATTAGCATAGGAATAGACAAAGGAGCCAGTGTAACTGACTAGAAAATCCAGGAATAGAAACCTGTTTATTGGGGGGTGGGGGAATGGGATAGACCGGTGATGGGTAGTAAGGAGGGCACGTATTGCATGGTGCACTGGGTGTTATACACAACTAATGAATCATTGAGCCTTACGTCGGAAACCGGGGATGTACTGTATGGTGACTAACATAATATAATAAAAAATCATTAAAAAAAAAGAAACCTGTTTATAAGAATAGAACATAATAAAGGTGAAATTTAGTGATAAAAGGATGAATATATAAGAAATGTTGCTGATGTTATCTACCAGGGAAAAAGCTAGACCCCGATTTTACACCATTTACAAAAACAAGTGCCAAGTAGATTAAATGCTGAAATGTAGTTGGTACTTTAAGAACTCTAACATAAATACAGAATATTGTTAATTTTGTCCTCCTGCCAAATGAAGACATATGGCTGATTTCATCACAGTCAGAACTTATAGTGCACATTCTTAATCCCTTTGCTTTAAAAATCCCATTTCATGACTGGGCTCAGAGTATTGAAGCCCAAGCAGAACAAGGAGGGAGTCTGGTGGGTAGAGGTGGACTGGTGCTGGTCAAGAGTGAGGTGTTGGAGCTTAAGCACAAGGAAGGTTTCCATAGGGTGATGGGGATGTGGCAGTAGCCACCCAGCTGGGATGTCAGAGTCCAAGCCAGGTAAGGAGAGAGTTCAAGGAGGGGCAGGATAGTGGTGACGCAGAAGATACAAAGGGATTGATCAAATAAGTAAATATGTCAAGGATGATGGAATAATAGGAACCAAATTTCTCACTATCAAAAATGAAAGGACATATAGTCATGGAGAAACCAGAAAAACCCTGTGGTCTTGGGTTGGAATTGGAATGGTTTTCATTTAATATAAATAGGTAATAATGTATGCATAAGTATATGTATGTATATCTAAAACATATATTCCCTTGATCTGTCCACTGAGAAAGACTGGGAACAACATTATGCCGAAGCAAGAAGTCTACTTAGCGCTGAGATCTTAGATTCTGAGTGCTGAGAAGCCTGCAAGAGACCATCTTAATCAAGTAAATCAAGTAATCAAAGTTAACGTCACAAGTAATGCACCAAATTGAAATTGTCCATCACCTGATAAGATGCAACGGGAAGGTATTCCTGCCAGAGTGCATAACTTGAATCTAGACATGACGAACCATCAGACAAACTCAGATTGAGGGACAGTCTACAAAACACCTGGCCTGTCACCATCAAAAGTGGTTGTACTGGTCAAGGAAAGACTGAGGAAATGTTCCAGACTAAAGGAAACCAAACAGGGATGAAAACCAAAAACTGGTGATCCTGAGTTGGCTTCTTTTGCAAGGCCATTTTTGGGACCATTGGTGAAATTTGGGTAAAACTTGGTGAAACGTGCTCTGGGGGTTCGATTGCAGTAACGCATCATTGTCAACATCCTGGTTTTGATGGTTGCGTCGTACGTATGTCAGAGGATGTTGTTGATTGTAGGAAATACACACAGCAAGGTATCTGCATGGGTGCCAGGGCATGTTGCTGGCAACGTACTCTTAAATAGCTCAGGACAAAAAAGTTCTTTGTACCAGTCTTGCAGTTCTTTAAGTTTGACATTATTTCAAGATGAAAAGAAAGGGAAAATCTTGTTTTAACCATTGATCCCAAGGAGGAAAAAAAAAAAAGAAACATAAAACAAAACTGCACAGGTACAATTCGAATTTACATTTTTGTGTAACCCTATACACACTTCAATACAAAATAATGGCAACTTCTAGAAAGAACGATTTGATGTATTCCTAGAAAGAAAGGAGTAATTGACATAGTAGGCCAATCTGTGATCATCCATACTAGTAATCCATATTATCCATGCTAGTATAATTCCAAATACCTGTGGCGCACCACTGCTGTTGTACTGATTCAACGAACGTCCTCTGCCCTGGAGAATGGCACCCTATCTTCGCAGAGCATTGCTTCGGCTTCAGCTGTGCCTTCAGCACACTGCCCCAACAGTCTATGGGGCAAGCATTTCTTGTATCAGGTATAGCCCAGGACGTGACCCTTAATACCATGGCTCTGGGCCTATTCCCACAACACTTTCGCTGTTAAGTGGGCCCCTGACCTGATATACTTCTGTGAGAGTCTGTGATAGTGGGTCAGATATTCCATAAGCCCTCGGTGAGTGGTGCTGACCAAGACCTCGTGGGGAGGAAAGCAATTCCATACCTGGAATATATATGTCTGTTCCTTCGAGAATGAACCATTGGCACTTCCACGATAGAAAGGATCCTCTGTGCTCTGGGCCTGCTTCAGGCCACACTCAGAGCTGTCAGTCTCTCCTGCTGTAGACTGCAGTGGGATCCCCAGGTGTATGATATGCTCAAAACCTGCAGAATCCCCCAGGGGGTGGGTTTTCTTGCGGTAGATATAAGATGGGGGTAATGTATCTTCTACTTTGGAGGGGAGTCGTCCTGCCCCAGTGCCTGGACTCCTCAAAATTTTATGCATGTAGAGGGCCCTGAATCTTCACAGAGCTCCCTCTGGAGTGTGTGCGCCTTACCAAAGCCACCAGTTTTCTGTTCACTCTTGCTCATCTGGCCCGTTGATGGAATGCCACTGAAGCGGTGTATCAGTATGGTACTCTGCAGTATGTCCAGATATCCAGATCTCTTCAGACGATGTTATGACATAGCATAGGAAACATAACCCCGGGGCGAAACTTTAAGTGTATATCGTTGTCCATTCAATGTAAATGCTAATTTTTTTGTCTGTCCCTTTCTATCTGATTGGGATAGGAAAGAACACATTCACCAAAGCAGTGGGTGCATAGCATGCACCCGAGACCAGAGTAACCTGCTCCAGCAAATAGACCACATCTGGCACAGCAGCTGTAGTCAGGGCTGGGGTACCTGGTTGAGCTCGTGGTTGTCTATAGTCACCTGCCAGGATTCTGGGTTCTGCAGGGGTTAGAATCGTGAATTTAACAGATATGCGATGGAAACCAGCTTCCCTGCATCCTTTATATCCTCAAGGATGGAACTAATCTCTGTTGTCTTTACTCTCAGCACTTTTCTTTGTGGACCCCAGGAACAAATGAACCCCTATTATGTATTCAGGGACTGAGAAATGACCATTGAGTGGGTCCGAGAACCCAGTGGACCCTTGTAAGCCAATCCTAAGACAGGATTCTGCTTATTACCTGGCCCCATGTGTCTCCCCAGCTCTAACTGGGAGCAGGCAGATGATACTTCAGATATCCAGTATCAGTGTCAACACAGACCCTGTATCCAACAGACCTTGATATGTCTGGGCATTCTCCCTTTGCCAGTGAAGTTACCCAAGTAAATGGCCATAGATCTCTTCGGGAAAGGACTGGCGGGATCATTAGCATGTATTCTTGATCTAGGGTTGAGGATCCTTCCTCCTACCGACCTAGCCAGTTCCTTAGTCACAGTCTGAAAATTGTCTCAACTCTGGACTCTGAGAAGGGATTGGGACTTTTTCAGGAATCTAGAGCCTCCAGCCTTCCAGTCACCTATCCTTAATATTTTCCACTGGTACAGTCTGAGTAGTACCCTTGACAGTTGTCCATCTGTTTTGCCTCTAGGGATGCTCTGCTGGATTATCCATCTCCATAACTCCCTGTGGGCCAGGTCCTCCTGGCTGTCACTCCAGCCTTACCAGCCATTATGAGAATTGTCATTCCCTCACTTCTAGAAGCTAAGCACTGCCACTTGGCCTTTGTTGTTTTAGGGTCCAATTGTCCCCACTGCTATCAGTGAGCCAAGTTCTGTAACAGTATCTTCCATCATCAGCCCTGGTCTATGGAGGAGAGCCACCACTTACTTTTTTTAGAGATTCTGGTCGGCCTCTCACCAGCAAATTCTCATGGCCTTGGTAAGTAGTGTGTCTTTTGGTTCTTTCCATGGAACATAATTTTCTGGCAGGTCTTCTGGTTATCCATAGTCCATTCTGGCATACCTACTTCCCTGAGTCTTGTAATCCCACCTGCAACATCTTCTTTAGGAATTTAAACACTTAAACTTTCTTTAGCATGGGTCATCATCACTTTTTACACTCTTGCAAGATCCATCCTAGTGGTGACTTTGCACTATCTCCTGGTCCTTGCCAGGATACTGAGTCCTGTAACTTGAAAGAGGGGTCCCAAATTTATTCCTTGGTTTGCAAGGGTGGTTCAATATTTGCAAATCAATCAACGTGGTACACCGCATTAATAAAAGAAAGGAGAAAAAACAGGTGATCATTTCAATAGATGCAGAAAAAAATTCAACAAAGTACCACATCCATTCATGATAAAAAAAAAAAAAGTCCTCAACAAAGTAGGTTTAGAGGGAATATACCTCAACATAATAAAGGCATATATGAAAAACCCACAGCTAACATCATCCTCAATGGGGAAACTCTGACAGCTTTTCTTCTCTGGTCAGGAAAAAGACAGAGATGTGCACTTCTACCAATTTTATTCAACATAGTACTGGAAGTCCTAGCACCAGCGAACAGACAGTGCAAAGAAATAAAAGGCATCCAAATTGGCAAGGAAGAAGTAAAACTTTCACTATTTGCAGATGACATGCTACTATATATAGAAACTCTGAAAACTCCACCAAAAAACTGCTAGAACTGATAAATGAATTCAGTAAAGTTGCAGGATATAGAATCAACATAGAGAAATCTGTTGCATTTCTCTATACCAATAATGAAGCAGTAGAAAGAGAAATTAAGGAATCAATCCCATTTACAACAGAACCAAAAACTATAAGATATCTAGGAATAAACCTAACCAAAGAGGTGAAAGATCTGTACTCTGAAAACTATAAACACTGATGAGAGAAATTGAAGATGACACGAACAAATGGAAAGACATTCCATGCTCATGGATTGGAAGGACAAATATTGTTAAAATATCTATACTACTCAAAACAATCTACAGATTTAATGCAATCCCTATCAAAATATCAACAGCAATTTTCACCAACCTAGAACAAACAATCCTAAGATATGTATGGAACTACAAAAGACTCTGAATAGCCAAAGCAATCTTGAAAAAGAAAAGCAAAGCTGGAGGCATCACAATTCTGGACTTTAGGTTATATTGCAAAGCTGTAGTGATCAAAACAGTGTGGGGGCGCCTGGGTGGCTCAGTTGGTCAAGTGTCCAACTCTTGATTTTGGCTCAGGTCATGATCTCAGTGTTGAGATCTCAAGCCCTGCATCAGGCTCCATGCTGAGAGTGGAGCCTGCTTAAGATTCTCTTTCTCCCTCCGTCCCTCTAAAAAAAGGACAATATGGTACTCGCACAAAAATAGACACATAGAGCAATGGAACAGAATAGAAAACCCAGAAATGAACCCACAGCTATCTGGTCAATTAATCTTCAACAAAAGAGGCAACAATATCCAATGGGAAAGAGACGGTCTCTTCAAGAAATGGTGTTGGGAACACTGAACAGCAACACGCAGAAGAATGAAACTAGACCACTTTCTTACACCACACACAAAAATAAACTCAAAATGGATTAAAGACCTAAATGTGAGACCTAAAATCATAAAAATCCTAGAAGAGAACACAGGCCGTAATTTCTTTAACATCAGCTATAGCAACTTCTCTCTAGATTTATCTCCAGAGGCAAGGGAAACAAAAGCAAAAATAAACTATTGAGATACATCAAAATAAAAAGCTTCTGCACAGCGAAGGAAACAATCAACAAAATTAAAAGGCAACCTACAGAATGGGAGAAGATATTTACAAATGACATATGTAATAAAGGGTTAGTATCGGAAACGTATAAAGAACTTATGAAACTCAACACCCAAAAAATGAATAATCCAATTTAAAAATGGGCGGAAGACATGAATAGACATTTTTCCAAAGAAGACATACAGATTTCCAAAGAAGACAACAGACACAAGAAAAGATGCTAAGCATCACTCATCATCAGGGAAATACAAAGCTACAGTGACATATCACCTCACACCTCTCAGAACGGCTAAAATCAACAACACAAGAAACAACAGATGTTGGCAAGAATGTGGAGAAAAAGGAACCCACTCTCTTGCACTGTTGATGGGAATGCAAACTGGTGCAGCCGCTCTGGAAAACAGTATGGAGTTTCCTCAGAAAGTTAAAAATAGAACTTCTCTACTATCCAGTAATCACAGTACTAGGTATTAAGCCAACGAATACAAAAATACTAATTTAGGGGCGCCTGGGTGGCACAGCGGTTAAGCGTCTGCCTTCGGCTGAGGGTGTGATCCCAGCGTTCTGGGATCGAGCCCCACATCAGGCTCCTCCGTTATGAGCCTGCTTCTTCCTCTCCCACTCCCCCTGCTTGTGTTCCCTCTGTCGCTGGCTGTCTCTCTCTCTGTCAAATAAATAAATAAAAATCTTTAAAAAAAATACTAATTTAAAGGGATACATGCACCCCGATGTTTATAGCAGCATTATCTACAATAGCCAAATTATGAAAATAGCCCAAGTGTCCATCGACAGATGAATGGATAAAGAAGATGTGGTATATATATACAATAGGATATTACTCAGGGATAAAAAAGGAAGGAAATCTTGCCATTTGCAATGACATGAATAGAACTAGAGAGTATTATGCTAAGCAAAATAAGTCAGAGAAAGACAAATACCATTATGATCTCACTCATATGTGGAATTCAAGAAACAGAAACAAATTTAAGAAACAAATGAGCAAAGGGAAAGAGAGAGAGAGAGAGGAACCAAGAAACAGACTCTTAACTTTAGAGAACAAACTGGTGGTCGCCAGAGAGGAGGTGGGTGGGGAATAAGGTAAACAGGTGATGGGGATTAAGGAGCGCGTGTGCTGTGATGAGCACCAGGTGATGCACCCAGGTGCTGAATCACTATATTGCACACCTGAAACTAATATTACACTGTGTTAACTAACCAGCATTTAAATAAAAACTTTAAGGGCGCCTGGGTGGCAGAGTCGATTAAGCGTCCAACTCTTGGTTTCGGCTCAGGTCGTGATCTCAGGGGTCGTGAGATGCAGCCCCATGTGGGGTTCTCAGCATGGAGTCTGCTTGGGATTCTCTCTCCCTCTCCCTCTCCCCCACCCCCATCTCCGGAACAAATAAATACATTTTTTTAAAAAACTAAAAAAAAAAAAAAAAGTAGGTATTTGATCCAAAATTGGGTACATGTAAAAGAGAGAGAGAAGGGGGGGGATCGATGAACTCTTCTTTCCTGATTTTACGTTCCTTCCCCCTCCAACAAGCACCCTCAGAATCCTGTCCCACGTGCATTCCCTCTGGCTCCTCCAGTTCATACTGGCTGGCCTCGCCGCTCCTCTGGGGCAGAGTCCCTTTCCTCCCATATCGGGCCACACTGGGCCGAATCACTTCCATGCGGGGTTAGGCTGCCGCTCATCTCGTGTAGGCCTCGTGGCTGGGAAGGGGTCCCTGTTGCTTTGTGAGGGAAAGCCATCTGCATTGTCTCCCAGCACAGAGGGAGCGCTGGCTCTCACTAGGGAGAAGTGGGCTACTTCTGGAGGCTCAGAAGATTCAGAGGAATTTGTGGCGCTAAAATCTTCAGGAGCAAACACCCAGATATCTCCATTCCATGTGTCAGAATCTCAGGTTTTTCCAACCAGGACCCTGACTTTGGCATAAGAGATCTGCCTTATTTGGGAACGTAACTGTCTTTGAAATCAGTCACTCAGACTAGTAAATCCCGGGCTGAGTCCCTAGCTTCTCCGCCCCTCCACTGCAGGAGGTGTGGGCTTCTCTCTATGAACCGAAGAGGCCCTCTGGTTTTCAGATCCAGCATTATCCTGTCGCACATCCGCGGAGCTTAGCAGTAGCTCTCCAGTTCCATCATCCTTACAGCTACCATCTCATCTCCTATGTACATCTCAGGCATCTGGTACCTTGTGCCCTCCAGAGCATTCCATCCTATTGGTTCACTCTCCCAATTCACCACTGGCTGTACTCCGCCTACCTCCAGTGATGGGTCCTCGTTGTCAGATGGGTGGCGATCCAGCTCCAAAACCCCATCTTATCACCAGCTTTCTCATCCAGTTTTGGTACCAACTGTCAGAAGGTCAAGTTCTTGAGAGTTGATGCTGAGATGGAGTTTGGGATGTAAAAATCTTGGTAGAGATCCACCCCTATGAAAGGAAGGGAGCAAAAGCAGGATTGGGCTGAAGGAAGTCTGTGCTGCAGGGTCACCAAAGTCTCAGCCAATCAGCAGGTCAGCATG
This sequence comes from Ursus maritimus, assembly GCF_017311325.1. Classification (NCBI taxonomy): domain Eukaryota; kingdom Metazoa; phylum Chordata; class Mammalia; order Carnivora; family Ursidae; genus Ursus; species Ursus maritimus. Next base: position 29,691,553 of record NW_024425230.1, on the reverse strand, counting down.
GAGGGAGAGGTCCCATCAGGGTTGTCAAGCATCAAGTCTAAATGGCTAGACCTTTATACCCCTACTTTGTTAAGTCACCAGTTGCAGCCTGCCCCAGGAAGGGCATGACCTTGGGCAAGACGGCCCTCTGCAGGCTCTGAAAGAACTGACATTGGAGACTGTCTGCTGGCCACTATCCCTGCAGCTGGACAGCAGGTCCTTCCTTGAAGGGGGATCTGGACAACACATCGCCATATGTCTCACAGTAACATGAAAGTGCATAACACTCGGTGAATTCACCCAGGTAACCACCACCCAGCTCAAGAAATCACAAAAGCCCCATTTATCCCTGGTGTTTCTCCTTCAAGGTAACTATCCTCCTATCACCGTAGTCTCATTTACCTGCTTTTTTTTTTTTTAACTGTGATCAAATACACATCACGTAAAATTTATCATCTTAACTATTTTTAACGTTACAGTTCAGTAGTGTTGAATACATTCCCATTGTTGTGCAACGAATCTCCAGAACTCTTTTCTTCTGGCAAAACTGACCCTCCCTCTATATGCATATATACCCATTAAACAATTTCCCATTCTCTCCTTTCCTCACCACTCACAACCACCATTGAGACCTGTCTCTGATTTTGTCTGCTCCAGGTACCTCAGATAAATGGGATCACACAGCATTTGTCTTTTTGTGGCTGGCTCATTTTACTTAGCATAACGTCCTCAAGGTTCCATGTTGTAGCATGTGTCAAAACTTCCATCCTTTTTAAGGCTGAGCGATACTCCCTTGTGTGGGTACACCTTACTTTGTTTACCCATTCTTCTGTCAACGGACCCTGAGGTTGCTTCCACCTTTTGGCTCTTGTGAATAATGCTGCCTTGAATGAGCGCGCTCCTTTGCCTGCTTTTGAACTTGATGCAAATGGAATGAATTATATCACGGGTATTCTTTTGTGGTTAGTTTCTTTCCTTCAACATTATGTTTGTGAAATTCCTCCATCTTCTTGCATATAACGGGAGTTTACTCTTTCTCATAGATATATAGTAGTCTGTTGTGTGTCACACCCTCATCCATTCTACCACCGATGGACATTTAGGTTGTTCCCAGGTTTTAGCATTTATTTATGAATAGTACTGCCCTGAACAGTCTTGTTCGGGCCTTCTGGTATACACATGTACACGTCTCTGAGGGTATATACCTAGGAGTTCAGTGGCCGAGTCATAGGTTATATACGTGCACTGTTACTACATTCTGCCTCACAGTTGTCCAATGGGCTGTACCCACCTCCCCTCTCCGGAGCACTGAATGAGAGTTCCAGATGTGTCACACTCTCGGCAGCACTTCACATCATCACTCGTTGTAATTTTAGCCATCCTCATTAGTATAAAGTCTATCTCATTGTGGTTTTAATTTGTACTTGCCTGATGACTAATGAGGTTGAAAAACTTCTCCCGTTCATCGGTCAGTTGCCTATCCTCTTTTTCAAAGTGCTTGCTTATGTCTTTTACCCTTTCCTTAATCAGGGTTGTCTTTTTTCTTATTGATTTTTAGTTTTGTAGTATTTGTATGTACTTTCCAAAGAGTGTTTAATTCTCCAGTGCGGTTGGCATGGTCTTGCTGCAGAACCCAGGGATCTCTCTGGGGCTTGTCACAAATGACACACACCGTCTTCACCCATCTCCCCCGACCATGTGCATGTATATCCTTGATAAGTGTCCGTTGTCGGATGTATGGATTGCAAATATAGGCTTCCTCCCTGTGGCTTACCGTTTTGCTCTCTTAATGGTCTTTGATGAACAGTAGTTCTTTATCTTAATAAGTTTGAATTATCGATCTTTTTCTTTATGGTCAGTATTTTCTGTGTTCTGCTTACTAATTACTTTTAAAATATGCTTAAGAATAAACATGTACCTGTTGAAATAAGAATATCCCTTTGTGGCCCGCCTAAGGTTACGTTGCGTAACACCAGTTACGCAGGTCCTCAGTGGCCCATTGGATGAAATGCAGACTGGCCAATGTGAATCACATGATCGCATCCCCACCAAGCTCCCCGGGCTCCTCTCATTGCTCCCTCCTCTGCACTTACCCCTTCAGCTATTTGCTTGACTAACCATCCAGCACTTATATCAGCAATTCTGGAAACAGTGTGCCAGGAACTATAGCAAACACTCCTCCTCTTTCCCACCAGGGCCCTGATTTTTTATTTATTTATCATTTTTTTAAAGTAATCTCTACACCCGATGTGGGGCTTGACCTCACAGCCCCGAGATCAAGAGTCACATGCTCCACTGACTGAGCCAGGCAGGTTCTCCCAAGACCCTGATTTTGTTCAGACATCCACCCTCCTCCACATGGCCTCATGCATCAGGGGGGGGCATCCTGATTGCCTAATCCAATCATCGCTCCCCAGTCCTCCTGCCATGGGACCGAGTTCTGGCTAAGGAAATGTGTGCAGCTCCTGGAAAAGTCATCTTTGCTCCTGCCCAAGAGAACAGGAAGAGGGGCCCCATTCATTCCTTTGGAAGTTATGGGGTCTCAGGGCAAATTCCATACACTGAGCACAGAGATTGGCCTGAAAGAACCTGGGTCGTTGATTATGTCAAGCGATCAGTCTGCATTTCCTTCTGACTTAAGCCCATTCGCATCAGTTTCAGTCCCTTTCAGCTGAAAGCACCTAGTGACCTGGGTGAATGACCGAACATGGACATCTTTGGTGGACTGTGATGTGCAGGGCCAGCTTCACCGGTGTGTGACCTTGCTGTCACGTGAGGCCTCATGCTTTGTAGCCCCCCACACCCCACTTGGTTTACTGTTCGGCTGTTACTGTTTCAAAACTCTTTTTTTTTTTTAAAGATTTTATGTATTTATTTGAGAGAGAGAGACAGAGATAGCGACAGGATAGCAAGAGAGAGCAGGAGCAGAGGGGAGAGGGAGAAGCAGGCTCCCCACTGAGCAGGGAGCCCGACACAGGACTCAATCCCAGAACCCTGGGATCATGACCTAAGCCGAAGGCAGACACTTAATGGACTGAGCCACCCAGGTGCCCCTCAAAATTCTTAATAACTTATGATCAAGGGGCCCTGCATTTTCATTTTGCCCTGGGCCCCCCAAATTGTATAGCTGATCTTCGCGGCGTGACATTTCTTCTCTCTTTGTTTTTCTTCATCTGCCCTCTCAAGCTTTGAATCTTCACAGCTTCACCCTGGTCCAGACGCTTCATCTGTAAAACCTACCAGCTTAACTGTAAAATGAGGAGGTTGAGCTCATCCTTCTGGATGCTTTCCAGCACTGTTAAGAATTCAGCTTTCCCCCAACCCATTTTGGTAAGTAACGACTTTTCAGTACCCAAAAGGGACCACTACAGGCAAAATCCAAGCCCCCTGGCCTGGCACTCATCTTCTTATTCAATAAGTTGGCTGTTCGTGTCACTCTTTCAACCTCAACCTCCATCGCTCTCCAGTGGGAATCACCCACATCGGTCAAAATGAAAACAACAGAGGCACCCGGCTGGCTCAGTCAGAAGAGCATGTGACTCTTGATCTCGAGCCCCACGTTGTGAGTTCGAGCCCCTCGTTGGGTGTAGAAATGACTACAAAAATAAATAAATAAAGCTTAAAAAAAGGAAAACGATAATAACAATGAAAACAATGCCTGTGAATAGAGGTTTACAGGCTAACACGGATTACCACATTTGATCCTTGCGATAATTCTGTGAGATATAGTTTTTAAAATTACCCTGTACCTTTGTTCTGTTCCAAATAGAATTTGCTGATCAGCATTACGCATAGTGCAAAGCCCGCGGACTTACTAAGTATAGTTAGTTACTCGTCACTTTTAACAACTTTATTTTGAGAAAATTTCAGACTTGTTGAATGGTTGCATGGAGAATACAAAGACCTACCGTATACCTTTTATTCAGATTCCTAAAATGTTAACATTTTATCACATTTGCTTTATCATTCTCCATATATTTAAATACACGCATATATACACACTTACGTATTCATTTAGGGGTAAAAAGGCATATCTGTAATTTACTTTCAAAAGGTCAACTGGCTCAGGAAATAACTATCTATATATATTTAAATATGTAATATACAAAGTTATATGTTATATATTAATATATATTATTTCTATTATATATACATTTCCTCAACCATTTGAGAGAGTAAATTGCAGATATGATGCCTTTTTACCCCTAAATACTTGAATATTTCCTGAAACAAGGGCATTCTTTTTTTTTTTTTTCTTGAGAGAGAGTGAGAGAGCATGAGAGGGGGGAGGATCAGAGGGAGAAGCAGACTCCCCTCTGAGCAGGGAGCCCAACACGGGACTGGATCCTGGGAACCCAGGATCGTGACCTGAGCCAAAGGCAGTCGCTTAACCAACGGAGCCACCCAGGTGCCCTGAAACAAGGGCATTCTTTACGTAACAATAGCACGATTACAAAATGTGAAAAATAACATTGATACACTAATACCATCTAACCTATGGACCTTATTCCGATGTCATCAGTTGTCTCCATAACATCCTTTATAGCAAAGAGGAAAAAAGTATTTTTCTGGCTCAGGATGCAATCCAGGATCGCATGTTGTATTTCATCAGCAGCTCTCTCTAGTTTCCCTCAATCTGGAACAATTCCTCAGTCTCTTTTTGTCTGCCATTACCTTGTCACTGGAAGAATACAGGCCAGATGTTGTGTCCAAAATCATTCCATTTAGGTCTATATGGGTTTTTTTCCTCACGATTAAGTTCAGACTATGCATTTTTGGCAGGAATATCAGAAAAAATGATGCTGGATTCTCGTTCATTAAATCAGGAGGCAAATGATGTCTCTTTGTCTCCCTACTGGTGTTGTTAATTAACATTCCTAGGTTAAGGTGCGTTGGTCAGGTTTTTTGTTGTCTATTTCGAATTAATAAGTTCCATGGGGGGGGTATTTGTATACTGTATCCTATTCCTCGTAAAACTTTCATGCACTAATTTTAGTATCCATTGATGCTAAAGTTACTAATTGTTTGCTTTTTTTTTTAAGATTTTATCTTTTTTTTTTTTTAAGATTTTATTTATTTATTCGACAGAGAGAGAGACAGCCAGAGAGAGAGGGAACACAAGCAGGGGGAGTGGGAGAGGAAGAAGCAGGCTCATAGCGGGAGAGCCTGACGTGGGGCTCGATCCCAGAACTCCGGGATCACGCCCTGAGCCAAAGGCAGACGCTTAACCGCTGTGCCACCCAGGCACCCCAAGATTTTATCTTTAAGTGATCTCCACACTCAACGCGGGGCTCAAACCCACAACCCCAAGATCAAGAGTCACATGCTCCACCGACTGAGTCAGCCAGGCATCCCAAATCACTAATTCTTTTAGCTGAAAAAGTACACATGACTCAATGGTTCAAAAAAATCCAAACGACATAAGGAATATAGGAAACAGTACAGTGAAAAGTAAGTCTTCTGATAACAGATCCTGACTCCCTGCTCCTGTTACTTGTTTTTTCTGTGTCCTTGCAGCAGAGACAACGTTACAGGATGCTGAAACCTACTTCACTTTCTTCTTTCTGGGCCTGGAAGATGACAGCACTTCCTACCCTGCCTTACAGCAAGGCCGTGCCCAGGAGGCCAGCTCTGGCTCAAGGGCTATGCAGAGAAGTGATATGTGCACTTGTGGGCCAGAACATTTAGTTCCAGCGTACGACTCCCCAGCTCACCGTCCCGTTGCTGTGGCAGCTGTGGAAGCCATGGATTTAGATGGTGGAGTTGCCAGACGGAAACAGCCCGGAGCCCTGAGTCACCACATGGACAAGAGCGGCCCTCTAGGGTTGCCCGTCTCACGTCGGACACGAGTCTGCTCAAGAAATATAAGCCTCTGCTGTGGTGAGTAACTGATATTTCAAGTTTCATGTCACTACAACATGATTTAGTGCATCCTAGTAAAAATTTCCTGAAAATGTCCCTCATGTATAAAAATATGTATTTATGCATAATTTTACTGTATGTAAATGTATTGTGAAACAGTCCGTATCTTCCTTTTCTTACCTAATCACATCTTTGAGATCGTTCTACATCAGAATATATAGCTCATTCTTCTTCAGAGTTAGAAAGTGCTCTATTATGTGAATGGACATTAGGGTATTTGGAAGGTATCTCTCTTTCATTTAAATTCCTTAAATAGGTACTATAAACATATAGTTTAAAAAACAGTTCAAAGAGTATGTGCAGGGGCACCTGGGTGGCTCAGTCAGTTAAACGTCTGCCTTCGGCTCGGGTCATGATCCCAGGGTCCTGGGATCAAGCCCCATGTGGCTTCTCCCTCTCCCTCTGCCCCTCCCATCCCCGCCTATGCGCTCACGCTCTCTCTGTCTCACTCTCAAATAAATAAATAAAAATCTTTAAAAAAAAAAAACACAAAAAACCAGTATGTGTGAAAAATTCTCCCTCCCGTGGCTTCCCTGAGTGAACACATTTCCCACCAAAGGTAAGCAATATTTCCTGGTCTGTATGTGTACTTCCCGAGATATGTTATACATAGGATGTTGAAATGAACCTCGCTTAGTCTCGGGTTTGTCTCAGATCCCAAAACAATGAAGTCACCTTCCAAGTTAAACGCAAACCCACCACCACAGGGTTTACAGTGGAAGATTATAGAAAAGCAGCTTTTCACTTGGTTCACCACCCACCTCCAGCCTCTAAAAGATGTTAGAGAGGTTGAAAAAGATAGGAGATTCAAGGTTTTTCTAGAAAGCTATCAGTGTCCGGAGTCATTGCCATCCCCCTCACCTCATCGTAAGGGGGATGAGCCCCTCACCTCACACGGCTGGAAGGAGTTTTCTGGGATCACCCAGCAGTACATGGTATGTGTCCTTCCAACCTGAGAGACGCAGTGGCAGTGTCTATAAGGCTGGCATACATCAAGGTGAAGGGCTGGCTCAGGCACCCCATGGAGTAGAGCTGAGGCTATCGTTTGGGATGTAACAGCACTTTCCACGGTGGGTCAAATGAACGTGTTTTGCTGTGGTATGCACGTGCGGGGGGGCTGGAGAAGCACGGTCTTGGATCCTGTTCAAGAACGCTGCCCAAGGGACTGCATTTCCGTGGGAGGAGGGCGGAGGCACATCCCCAGATGCCCAGAGTCTTGAGAAAGAATTATGAACAAACAACCGTAAAAGCAGGGCATTCATCTACAAGAAAGAAACCACAAAGATATGATCCCCATTGACGGAATGAGGGAGCTTTATAGAACTAAGGAATCCAGTCTCTTCCCCAACAAGAGTAGCCTTAAATCTCTGCGAACCCCAGAGAATGCAGATGCCACTCGGGACAGCACTAGTCAAAGACAAACTTGACCGTCTGGCCTATTACTTCCTCCATATGCTCCAACTTTAACAGGCCTTACGGCTATGCCAGTCATTCCCTGAAAAGCATGCCTGGCTGTAGGTGCAGACGGGGGCTGCAATCCAGCCTGCTTTCCACGCTCCAAACCGTGTGCCCTGGCAGGGGGTTGTGTCTTCTCAGAGAAGAATTGCCTTTTTCTTTTTCTTTCTTTTTTTTTTTTTTGAAGATTTTATTTATTCATTTGACAGAGAGAGAGAGACAGCCAATGAGAGAGGGGACACAAGCAGCGGGAGTGGGAGAGAAAGAAGCAGGCTCCCAGCGGAAGAGCCCGACGTGGTGCCCGATCCTAGAACTCCAGGATCATGACCTGAGCTGAAGGCAGATGCTTAATTGATCTGAGCCACCAAGGTGCCCCGAGAAGCCTCAGTTTTAAATCAATTTTAGAGTGATGACTATTCTGGGCTGGACATTTTTGTTGCTTAACTGATGCTGTTCGGGAGACTAGCGTGACAGGAGGACTTATGACATATAAGAGTGATCAGCAAAGTTGAGGGACTTGACCAAGATTTCATCTAAGGGGGCAAGAGGAAACTAGGGCCCCAGAGAATAAATTAAAGGGCCAGTGGAAGAGTTGCATGCTGTAGTGGAGACCTCCAGCTCCCTCCTAATGCACATTCCCTCCTTCAGGCACAAAGCCAGGCAATGTTTCCCAGTGTCCCTTGCAATTAGGTAGAATCTTTAGACTCCATTCTCACCAACGCCATGTGAGACAGGTTAGGGTTAATCTGATGGGTGCCACTTCCAGGACTGGCCTAGTAACAACCACTCCCCACGCCCCTCGCCCCATGAAACTCTTTTCTTTCCTTTTCTGCTAAGTAGATATAGCTGGTGACAAGGACGCAAAGGATGATAGACAGAAGGAACCTGGGTCCATATAAAATACTTACTAAGCACAACGGGAAAAAGAAGAACTTGACAGTGCAGAAAACTGGCAGACAACCACCTTAACCAAGTGATCAAAGTTAATATCACCATACCATATGCCTTCTGATATGATGTACTGAAAATAAATGATACCACTTCTGCAGTGTTCCTGCCAGAAATGCATAGCCTCAGATCTAATCAGGCAAACCCAAACTGAGGACATTGTACAAAATAATGGGCCTGTACTCTTCCAAAAGTCAAAGCCAGGGTGCCTGGGTGGCTCCGTCAGTTGAGCAACCCGACTCATGATCTCAGGATCATGAGATCGAGCCCCCACATCAAGCTCCACGCTCCAGGCAGAGTCGGCTTTGGGATTCTCTCTCTCCGCTCCCACCTCCCCCCCCCCACGCACACACATGCGCACACGCTCTCCCTCTCTCTCAAATAAATAAAAATCTTCTTAAAAAAAGTCAAAGTCATAAAAAAAAGACAGCAGATTATTTATTTAAAGGAAAATAAAGAAACTGGACTTTCTTTCTTTTCTTTTCTTTTTTTTTTTAATTTAAGGAGGCTCCACGCCCAATGTGGAGCCCAGTGCAAGGCCTGAACGCAGGACTCTGAGATCAAGACCTGAGCTCAGATCAAGAGTCAGATGCTCAAACAACTGAGCCACCCAGGTGCCCCCAAGAGATTCGACAATTTTAAATGCAGTGTGTGATCCTGGACCAGAAAAACAAGTTTTTGTTATATTTTGATATAAAGGATATTTTGGGGACATTTAGAAAAATATGAGTACGGGGGCGCCTGGGTGGCACAGTCATTAAGCGTCTGCCTTCGGCTCAGGGCGTGATCCCAGCGTTCTGGGATCGAGCCCCACATCAGGCTCCTCCGCTAGGAGCCTGCTTCTTCCTCTCCCACTCCCCCTGCTTGTGTTCCCTCTCTCGCTGGCTGTCTCTCTGTGTCAAAATAAATAAATAAAAATCTTTAAAAAAAAAAAAAGAAAGAAAGAAAAGAAAAATATGAGTATGATCTGTAAGTTAGGTAATAGTATCGTGTCAACGTTGATTTTCAGATTTTGAGAATTGTAGACTGGTTATGTAGGAGAATGTACTTGTATTTATGAAACATATACTAAAATATTGAGGCATAAAGGGATATTGTGTTGTAAATTACTCTCAAATGGTTCATAGAATATAATAACATGCATACAGAGAGAGAAAGAACAATGAACCAAATGTGGTGAAATGTCAACATTTGCAGAGTCTGGGGGCAGGGTATACGGGAATTCTTGGTACTCATTTTGCAACTTTTCTGTAAGTCTGACAGTATTACCAAATAACTTTTTAATTATATGCACTTGAACACCTAGAGTGGAAAATGATGGCCCGTAAGACAGAGAACAAAAGCATGGAAAGAAGGACATGTGACTGAGTGGTTCCTGGGTAGAGGCTTTGCACTTCCTACAGTCATCAGCTTGCTCCAAGGTTCTTGTGTTCGGTAGCAACTTCTAAGGATCATCTGCTTTCTGGCAGCTCTCAAGGAACCTCGATTTCAAATTTCCGGTAAGTGCAATTTTCCAATTTTTATTGTTGTATAACAGACAATGTCATCTCAGCTGAGGAACATGAATCCAAAGATCAAGCCTTTGGAGCTTGACTGCTATAAGGTCCTTTTGAAGCAAGGTTTAAGTTTCTAGGATAGTTCCAAAATACACAGTCACCTGGTCTAAGGGCATTCAGAAGCTGGTTAGGTGGCCGGCAAGGGAATGTGGCCTGTGCTTGTTACTGATTAGACTGAGTAGATGGGGTTAATCCTTTGCAACATGCAGCCAGCTCTGCCTATAAGGGGTTAAATCCAGTATAGGTGGAGAGATTCCTAGGTATATGGGCTTGCCTGCTAGTGACCAATTCAAAGAGGGACAATTTGTGAGTTCCTGAATGGGAAGAACACGGGAGTCTTTTTTTTTTTTTAAGATTTTGTTTATTTATTTGACAGAGAGAGAGCACAAGCAGGGGTAGTGGCAGAGGGAGAGGGAGAAGCAGACTCCCCACTGATCAAGAAGCTCGATGTGGGACTCGATCCCCCAGGACCCTGGGATCGTGACCTAAGCCCAAGGCAGACGCTTAACCGACTGAGCCAAGAACACAGATCTTAAGCACCAAGAACAGTACTTAAGCCCGTGGGAACTCAAGTGGTGTCCGCTAATTTAGCTAATTAAAGTATCAATATTTCTTCTGTTTTCTCCACTTTTCCAGGTGACTGAGAGTGATAAGAGCAGTGAGATTTCTACATGAGAGGCAATACTTTACATAGCTCAATAATTGCCCCAGTAAAATATGTTTATCATGAGATGCCAAGTTGGAATATCCTATGGAGGGAGTGCAAAGTCCAATTGTTTCTTAGCCACTGTTGAGTGCTGTGGCTTTTTGAGAAGCGGACGCTTCAACTCATCAGAAAAGAAACACACTATTACCGTAAATACTCATGACTCATATAGGGAGGTAATTGTGTGAGGTCTCTTTGGATATATTCCAAGGGTCTCCTAGGACATGATTCCAATATATGTCCCACTTTCATAAGGTTTCCTAGCATACCTTGTTCGCAGGTGAGGCATGCATTGACCATGTTTTCTGCTGTCTCAGAAAAGTTGCCCCATCAGTGTTTAATATCATGGTGAACTTGTGCCTTCTGCGGTCTCCAGTGTCCATTAGAAGTTTTCTGGTGCTATTAGAGGCTGACTTCCTGGATCTTGCAACCAATCGTGTGCATATATGATGGCATTTTTTTAAAGATTATTTATTTATTTATTTGACAGAGAGAGAGAGAGAGACAGCCAGCGAAAGAGGGAACACAAACAGGGGGAGTGGGAGAGGAAGAAGCAGGCTCCCAGTAGAGGAGCCTGATGCAGGGATGCGAGGCTCAATCCCAGGACCTGGGGATCACACCCTGGGCCGAAGGCAGATGCTTAACAACTGAGCCACCCAGGCACCCCTGTATGATGGCATTCTGGAACCTCTCCGTAGGCTCATCATTCTTTTTTTTCTTTTTTTTTTTTTTTTAAGATTTTATTTATTTATTCGACAGAGACAGCCAGCGAGAGAGGGAACACAAGCAGGGGGAGTGGGAGAGGAAGAAGCAGGCTCCCAGCGGAGGAGCCCAATGTGGGGCTCAATCCCACAATGCCAGGATCACGCCCTGAGCCGAAGGCAGACGCTTAACCGCTGTGCCACCCAGGCGCCCCTCATCATTCTTTTTTAAAAGGAGTCCCTGTGTTTAAAGATTTCAGATAGAGCAGCTTATTAGGATAATGATCTGCAAAGCGTTTCCTCTAATTTTTTTTAGTGTGGGCCTCTACTTGATGACAGTAATTTCCAAGACATCAAGAAACTTGCTTATTTGGTGTCTGTTTTTAATAGGGACACTTGAGGAGATAAAAAGAAAAAAACGGTCTCTTTCCATGATCGTCTGAAGTCACGGACCATGAGTCAGAATGTCAGAGGGTATTGGTAGCTCCTTGCTGTATTTAACAAGACACAGTAAGAGGTAAGTGCAGGCAAGAACGTCCTGGTTTGCAAGCACACATGCAAAGGAATCGAGGGAGCCCAGAAGTGGGGCCTTGCGCCCCAACAGCTGGGAAGAGGACTGAAAAGGTTATCCATGAAGATGTTTCAGTTAAACAGAGGACTCCAGCACTAGTGCAAAGAACAGTCTCGAGGCTTTCCTTCCACCTAAGCTTTGTTTCATATGGCTTCCCTGTAACTGCCATTAAGTTGGGAGAGAGAGGCATGGAGTAAAGAAATAAATGAAAGTTGATACATCTATCCTGAAAAAAGTCTTTTAGGCATGATTTCTGGCACAAGAAGCTGCTTAGAAGCGAAACGACCTGAAGTTTCCGAGGGAACTGTATTGCCACAAACCCACAAGCCTGGCCTGAATAAACAATTAAAGCCATAAAACAATACTTGGATCTCCCTACCATTGAGAAGCAGGCTATTGGTCATATAGTCCCCAAGGAGGGCATGCTCCCCACTTCACGTATAGCCAGGGGGAGCAATGGCTGAGGGCTGACCCAGGGCATAAGGAGAGCAAGGACAAGATAATTTTTCCTGAAGAGTAAAATTGGGTCTTATCTAGGAGCTTCCTTGACTACCAGGAAAGGGCGTCTTCGCAATGTCCGTCTAGCAGGATTCCATGATTGCTTTGGACATGAGTGTTCACGTTTCCCATTCTCCCTCTTCCCAATAGTTTTTATTGTAGTTTTCCTGTCCCCTCTGTCACTGTGTAGTGGGATAGTGGTGAAGTGGCAAAAACTTGGCTTTTAGTTATGGGTTGCTGGACCACGAGAAAATTCATTCAGGCCAATTAAAGAGGACTGTGATACAAATTTAGATATGAATGCCATAATTGGATAGGACTTCTCGTGGTGTCCCTTAGGGGAAGGGTGAGTATATTTGGTGACCAGAAAGACCAACTGTAACAGACACCTCTTGCTGTCTAAGAAAAGCCATTATTCTCTGCAGGCGCACAGCTAGCCTCTTTCCCATATCCCCTTCCAATTTGGGAGTGCCCGTATGACAAAGTTTTCTCCAATGTAACGTGAGTGGGAGCAAAGTGTACCACTTTGTGACCTATGGGGTGGTACAGCACAAGATGGAAGGAGCCTAGGGTCCTGAATAATAGCAATGAAAGACAGCCATGTCCCAGACCTGAATATCTGCCCAGGACTGTTAGGTAAGCAAGAAATAGACTATTTGGGGGCGCCTGGGTGGCTCAGTCAGTTAAGCGTCTGCCTTTGGTTCAGGTCATGATCTCCAGGTCCTGGGATCGAGCCCCACATCAGGCTTCCTGCTCAGCAGGGAGTCTGCTTCTCTCTCTCTCTCTCCCTCTTCCCCTCCCCACCACTTGTCCTGTCTCTCTCTCAAATAAATAAATAAAATCTTTTAAACAAACAAAAAAAGAAATTATTTTGCTGAGTCACATTTTTGGATCTATTTCCCGCAGTAGTTTAGAGACATACCCCATGAGTCATGCTTGTTCAACATAATGATTACATACGTACATCCTTTTTAAACACAGTTATTAATGGTAACATACTAACCACCCTGTAACAAATCTTGCTTTTTTTCATTTAATGTCTTGGAAAGTGTTCCGTATCAGTACATTAAAAAGTTCCTCATTTTTCTTTCCTTCCTTTTCACTTTTTGAGAGCATTAAGCACCACAGTATTTTACCAGTTCCCTACTGACGGACATTTAGGCTGTTTCTGGTCTTTTGCCAGACACTCTCATGCTCAAATTCTTTAAACTGGTCCTCCACAAATGCAAGATACAGGTCAGCTTCACATCCAGCATGCTCTAGTTTTACTCTCTGATGCAGGACTTAGCTTCTTTTAGCCAAACTGCAAAGCTAATATGTGACATTATTGATTCTCCGTGGCACATTATGATAAATTGTATGTTGAAAAATAAACACAAATGGTTACAAGTTAAATATTGACAGTGCTGGGAGGAATATGGCATGGTGGTTACCAGCATGAATTAGAGTCAGACAGCCCTGGGTTCAAATCCCAGCCCTGCTCCCTATAACAAGTAACTTAACCTTGGGCAGGTTACTTAACTCCTCTGAGCATGTTATCTCACCTATAAAATGGGCGTTATTGTGAGGATTAAATGAGAAGGTAAGCGAAGCATTTAGCGCACAATAGTCATCAGTTAAGAAGTACTGTAGATTTTTCCTTAATATGGCATTTTTTTCTAATGACCAAAGAAAGCGAAAGTTAGACTTGACTCTGAGGTTAGGGCATGCATCATAAGTATTTTTATTCTTTTTTTTTTTTTAAGATTTTATTTATTTATTTGACAGAGAGAGAGGCAGCGAGAGAGGGAACACAAGCAGGGGGAGTGGGAGAGGGAGAAGCAGGCTTCCCGCTGAGCAGGGAGCCCGATGAGGCTCAATCCCAGAAAGCTGGGATCATGACCTGAGCCGAAGGCAGACCCTTTTTTTTTTTTTTAAAGATTTTATTTATTTATTCGACAGAGATAGAGACAGCCAGCGAGAGAGGGAACACAAGCAGGGGGAGTGGGAGAGGAAGAAGCAGGCTCATAGCGGAGGAGCCTGATGTGGGGCTCGATCCCGTAACGCCGGGATCACGCCCTGAGCCAAAGGCAGACGCTTAACCGCTGTGCCACCCAGGCGCCCCCGAAGGCAGACCCTTAGGACTGAGCCACCCAGGCGCCCCAGGTATTTTTATTCTTAAGATGGGAATTGTTTTGCAAAAGATTAAATCATTCAAGTTTTTTTTTCTTTTTTGAAATTTTATTTTACTCTTTTCTGTAACTTGGTACTTTCTTTTTAAATTCTACCACTGGCATCTTCCCATGTCAGTAGAAATTACAGACATTATTGTTTTTAATGGCTCTACCCATTTTAGGAGTAACTATTCATTTTTAATAAGGACAAAGCCCTCCAATCTTGTGACTATTCATATGAGTTTTCTATCAAACTATTAGGGTTTGACTGTTTTGGGTCAGGGCTGATCCTGTATTACAGGTCCAGGAAATTCAGTCATTGTCGATGGTATCATTGATGTTAAAGCAAACGAAACAGAGGCTTCGTTGCTTTGGGGAGTGAGAAAAATTGTAGAAAACGCAGGCAAATGTAAATGCCATTCTCCCGCACTTGAATTCCAGAAGTGAAACTGGAGGGCTGAACTGTCCATATTAGGAAATGACTGGTTGCTTGATGACCACAGAGTTAAGCTCAGTATTTTGCTTTTGTGGGGTTGGGGGTAGCATGGAAGGGAACTGGTCAGGAGGATATTATTATTAGATCAGTTAGCTTCAGAACCACTCTATTTGCTTCCAGCATAATCTCAGTGCAGTTCTAAGCATTTAAAATCAAACTTTCACTTCAGTTGGAGAGCCTGAATACCCAGCTCAGTTGGGGTTTTGTTTGTTTGTTTGTTTTTTAATGCGGGGCTTCAACTCTGACATCAAGCCCTGAGCTGAGATTAAGAGTCAGGTGCTTAACCAATTAAGCCACCCAGGCACGCCCCCAGCTCAGTTTTTTTTTTTTTTTCTCTTTTAAAATATTTTATTTAGGGACACCTGGGTGTCCCTCTGCCCCTCCCCCTACTTGTGCTCTCTCTTTCTCAAATAAATAAAATATTTTTTTAAAAAATAAAATATTTAAAAAAATATTTTATTTATTTGACAGGGAGGGAGAGAGAGGGAGAGAGAGAGGGCATGAGCAGGGGGAGCAGCAGGCAGAGTGAGAGGGAGAAGCAGGCTCCCCACTGAGCAAGGAGCCTGATGCCTGGCGCAATGCCAGGACCCTGGGATCATGACCTGAGCAGAAGGCAGATGCTTAACCGACTGAGCCACCTAGGCACCCCCACAGCTCCGTTTTTAAAGATGAAGTTTCTGAATCAGATTCCCAAATGAGGTTATCTGTTATTCCCTGAAGTGGCAGCAGGTGAAAATCCTGTGTTAAGATTGGTTTGAATCAAAGCACCCAACACGTGCTTTTGCTGTGAAGTAGTAATGAAGGCCTGGGATACAGACAACCCTTCCAACCTCTCTGGCGTTGCATATATTTCACCTTAATAAAATACCAGGAACTCCCGTTATACTGTACTCAGTTTTCTTTAGCTAAGAATGAGGGATAAAATAGCAATAAGCCGGCAATGGGAACATGGCTGTGTCGTGTCCTTGGCGGGGGCAATAAAGACATGACGAGCCGGGGACCCACACACCTCTAGCCTCACAAAACCAAGTGCTTCCCACCTTGTATTTGAGAAACTCCCTTTTCTCCACCCTGTATTTGGGAAGTTTCTTTTTCACTGAAGTTTCTCTAGGATACCTTGTATCCTCTGAACCCATGTTTCCAAAATACTTACCGCCATAAATTCTCTATACTTTTCTCCTGAAATTGACATTTTTTTTTTTTTAATTCAGAGAGGACAGGAATCCTGGCCAACCTTAACAACAGAAAATGCATATTACTGTTCTTGATAACTCAACATTCAGTGTTGGTGCTTGGAAATAAAAAAAAAATGTTGATGGATATA
>NW_024425230.1:29669050-29675227 GCF_017311325.1 Ursus maritimus | reverse complement strand
CATGTGTAGATGTCTGTGGATACTTTATAGCAATTGGTTGGCTCCATGATTTTCCCAGCCAACCGAGCTCACTGCCAGGCCAACTACAGCTCAGGCATCCTCTCCTCTTAGACTCACCAGCACTTGACAGCATCTAGCTTATCACAGCTCTGTTGGGTGGGGAGCCAGATGGCTTCCAAAAAGTCCCAACCAGAGGCACAGACCAGATGTCTCGTTCTGGGACAGATGGCTTGAACTGCCTCCTGCTGCCTTTTGCTCTGCCAGTCTGCAGGACTGCTGAGTGCTAGGGCCACTGCAGAAATCTGTATGGAGTTTGCAAAGACGCTTTCAATTAAGTATCAAGGAGAGTGAGACAATCCAATGTTTTCAAAGGTGAGTCACTTTGGGATTGGTGAGTCCCTTTTTAATTGCTTTAGAGGTCTGACTTGTTCTATTCCTCAGTGAGGGGAAGAACAATATAGTCAAGGCAGTTCACCAGAATGTTGGCCAATCCCAGAGCCACAGGTTTGGAAAGGACCTTTGCAGTGAGAGCAGGTCGAAAGGGAATATGGCAAGAGAGCAGCTACCTGCAGAAGAATGCTGGCTGCCCACTGCCAGGAGTCCTCGTTATTTTGAAGGCATTCTCAGAGTTCAGCTTTGGGTCTCAGTAATTGGGTGCTGGCAGTTTTCCAGGGTTGACTGGCTTGTGGAAGCTCACACATCAGGTAACTCAAGTCATCAGGCACCAAATAACAACTGTCTGATTCAAAATAGGAACAGTTCAGTAAAAGAAAGAGTCAGCCTGAGGGGCATATCCTCCCCGCTCCCTGGGAAAACACACTGCACAGTGAAAGCCTGATCAGGCTGTGGACAACATTACTGGTGCCTCCACCTCCGTGATGAGGTCCCTTCAAGAATCTGTGGACTTGATCCACCACCTTTCCTACCATATTGGACGGCCACACTCTTTCTCTACACATGTTCATAACATTTACTCAGCAGAGGCTTTACACACACTCATAGAGGCTCCTGAGACTACACCTTGATCTCAGAACAAGAAGAAACCTTAATCATCTGGTTACATTTTAATTTTCCATGGCATTAAAGGTAGCGTACCTGCAGGACAGTCCTCTTCTGCCTTACTAGGGTAGTCAATCACGAAACCTTTTGTGGAGCCAATGCAAGCTGAAAATGTAATCACTGGTAATTTCAATGGGAAAACATTTTATGTTTCTTGAGTCCCCAAACTGACACCCATTTGTGCTAATATGCCAAATCTTATTAAGACAGACCCAATTACATTAATAATTAATATTGGCTATCATGAACACAAACGGAAGCCAACTTTTCCTTTACTAGTTATGACTAATTACATTATTATTCTATAATATACCCATTTCCCTGTTCTTAGCTTATATGCCCTGTACACGTAAGATTAAATTTATAACAAAACATATAAATGATACCCAATACTTACACAATTCAACTTTTAGTTTTAAAAAAAGAGCAATAAAATCAGTGAAAACCATGCAAATGATATTAGTTTTACCGAACAAGTTGAAATACAACAGACATGACATGTAAGATTACCCCTGCTGTAAAAAAGCAAAACAGTGAGAGATCAGATGGGAGCACATAAGGTGACATAGACTAACTATGTGAAGGGGATGTATGGTGGCTCTCTTCTTTAGGTACTAAGCAGCTCCAAGACGTGCATCCGACTAAATCCAGCCTAACAGATGCAAAGAAATGCCCTGGGTATCCTTTATCTTTTATTGCAAAACAAACCACCTCAAAATTTATTGCTTTAACTTTAAAACATACACATTATTCTTCACCGGTCTGTGGGTTCACTGGGGATTTCTTTTGGTCTGGGCCAGCACAGCTGGACTTAGAGAGTCTACAATGGCCTGGCTCACATGCCTGGTGCTTGGCAGGCTAGTTGGTCTAAGGACTTGTTTGGCAATTGGTTAGATGTCAGATGAAGTGTTGACCTCGTGTCTCTCCTCACCCATCGGGTCAGCCATGAGTTTTTCACAAGGTGGTGGAAGAGTTCCCAGCAGCAAGAGAGAGCAAGCCATAATTTGTAAGCACTTTTTAAAGAATCTCCTTGTATCAGATTTGCTAATGTCCCATAGAAAAAAGCAAGTCACAGGGCCAAGCCTAGATTCAGAAAGAGGAGAGACTACACTTCGTGAGGGGAGAGGCTGGAAAATACCAAAGCTATTCTGTTCAATCTACTATACCTCGGAAGCCAAAATAGAAAGATTGAATGATATTCCTTATAACCAGAATGGGTGATTATCTCAGGGTTTAGACACATTTCCATGGTTGTGGGGGGGAAAGTTTTCTATTTTAACTACTGAGGTCATCTAGTAAGGCTGCCATCTTGGGTCCACTACTGCACCTGAGGGAGAGATAAAACCAAATAGGTAGGCAGAGGCTAGGGCTCTGTAGGCCACATAAAGGAATTTCAGGTTTGATCCCAAGAGCAATGGGAAACCATAGAGCATTTTAAGGAGAGATAAGATCATTTGGGCTGCAGTGAGGATAGTAATTCTAGAAACTTTTCCAGGAAGGGGAATAGTGAGATAAGCGTTTAGTCATAGAATATAGGGTCAAAGGAAAGATTTTTCTTTTGTTTTTTGGATTTTTTTTTTTTAAAGCAAAAGATGGTTGAAACTAGAGCTTGATAGAATACTGACGGAAGGATCCAATATTGCAAGAGGTTAGAGGGAGAGCCCTGGAAACTGGGAAGGGAAACTCGAGCACACATGAAATATTTGACTTACAAAAAAAAAAAAATCACACAATAAAATTGATTGTATTTTTGTTGTACAGTTCTATGGATTTCAACACATGCATGATTCATGTAACCACCACCACAATCAGGATACAGAAGAGTCCCATCTCCCCAAACCCTCCTTTATGCTATCCCTTTATTGTCACTCCTCCACCCCTAACTCCTGGCAACCACTAACTTATTCTCCATCACTACAGTGTTCATCTTTTCAAGAGTGTCACTTTGAGACTAGCTTCTTTCATTCAGCATGTTTTTTATTGCTATGTTGTTATAATGCCAAGATGTTGGGTGTATAAATATTTCATCCTTTTATATTGTTGAATAGTGTCCCATTGGGGTTGGCTTCTGATAGCATTCCCCAGGTCAGTAAATGGTTTCACCATTCTACCAGTTACTCACGCCAAAAACCTTGACTTCATCCTTGACTCTTGACTCTCTTCTTCAAACTACACAACCAATCCATCAGTAAATCCTGGCGGCTTTACTTTCAGAATAGACCTGGAATTTGACCACTTCTTACTACCTGCACTGCTGTCATCTAGTTCAGGCCACCATCATCCTTTGCCAGGGCAAGTGCTTCTACTCTTACCCCTCCACCGTCAGTCTGTTCTCTACACAACAGCTAAAATGAGACTTTCAGAGATTTAAATCTCATCAGGCCATTCCTCTGCTCAAAACTCTCCAGTGGTTTCAGTGTTAACAATCCAAAGTTGTCACCATGGCCTAAAAGACCCACAGGATTGGGCCCCTGACTACCTCTCTGATCTCTTTTCCTGCCACCATCCCCCTCACTCACTCTGTATCAGCTGAGGGGTCTCCTTGCTATTCTGTTAGCAAGCCAAGCATGCTCCTGCCACAGAGCATTTGAATCTGCTGTCTCCTCTGGAACACTCCTTCCCTAGACATCCACATGGTTGAGCCCATCATGTCAATTCCAGTTTCTGCTTATCAGTCCCTCTCTAACACCTAAAAGAGCAGCTACCTGACACCACTGTTTAACCCTTACTCTGCTTTGTTCCTCATCATAGCACATATATATTCGTTTTTCTCTCAACACTAGAAAAATCTTTTAGGATGAGGACTTTTTTTGTTCACTGCTTAACAAGCACCTAAACGGGTGACTTGCCTGGCATATAGTGCGAGTTCAATGAATATTTTTTATTTAATAAGTTATAGAAGGAAAAGACAGAACGGGAACACATGTCGATTTCTAGATTTTAAGGCATTCTACATTTATTTCATTTCATTTTATTTTAATGTTGGTATGGTTATCATACAGTGCTACATTAGTTTCAGCAGTACAATATAGTGATTCAGTAATTCCATACATTACCCGGTGTTCAAGTGCACTCTTTAATCCCTCATTTATTACCCATCCCCCACCCACCTCCCCTCTCATAACCGTCAGTTTGTTCTCTATAGTTAAGAGTCTGTTTCTTGGATTTTCTCTTTTCCCCTCCCTTTACTTGTTTATTTTTTTTTCTTAAGTTCCACATATGAGTGAAATTATACGGTATTTGTCTTTCTTTGCCTGACTTACTTCACTTAGCGTTATGCTCTCTAGTTCCATCCACATTGCTGCAAATGGCAAGTTTCGTTCTTTTTTATGGCTAAGTGATATTCCATTGTGTGTATACCACATCTTCTTTATCTATTTGTCTATTGACGGACACTCAGGCTATTTTTATAATAATCTGGCTATTGTAAATAATGCTGCAATAAACATAGGGGTGCGTGTAATCCTTTTATTTAGTGTTTCTGTACTTTGGGGGTATAGGGCATTCTGCATTTTCTGTTACTTATACAGTAATATAATCAGGGGAAGGTGCATGGCAAGTATAGGGTTACAGATTTGCAGAGATATCGGAAAGCAAGTTAACTAGAAAAATATTATAATGAAATTTCCAGGTATTGTTCAGAGCCCATTTAAGGCTTAGATTAATAACTTAGTGATACCAGTCTGTTCACCAGGCTGAATACAGGCATGGAGAAGCATGTTCGTCCATCTAGGGTGGAAGACTTAGGTGGGGAAAAGAGAGTGGCGAGCAAGCTTAGGAATGAGAAAGAGTAGGATTGTAATAGTATACCGTTGTATCTATGATGCATAAGAGGGGAAGTGAAGAATGTGGACTAATGGGGGCTTTCAAAGGATCAGAGGTACTGATAAAGTGAAAAAAGTTATGAAGAACTTCTTGAGCGGTCAAGCTGAAAGGACATCAGGCTGTAATTGGACAGAAGGATGTTCCAATTCTGATTTGTGACAGGATAACGTTTCTTGTGAAAAGGTCCAGATTTTTTATTAGGATTGCCAGGCTGATGTAATAAGGGTCGCTAGAGATGAGGCCCGGACTGTAACCAGGCAGTTTGACTGAAATTATCAAGACGGAAGATAGAGGAGAATAAAGTAAGACAAGGAGCTGG
Organism: Ursus maritimus; assembly: GCF_017311325.1. Classification (NCBI taxonomy): domain Eukaryota; kingdom Metazoa; phylum Chordata; class Mammalia; order Carnivora; family Ursidae; genus Ursus; species Ursus maritimus. The sequence goes on along the minus strand of NW_024425230.1, from coordinate 29,670,024 downwards.
ATGCACCAATACACAGATGATCTCTAAGAGGCGGTTAAACAGGTGGCAGTCTTAAGAGTAAGCGTCGGAGAAGCAAGGGTTTTTACAAGAGGTGACCGTATTCGGTACATGGTCCCCCGACCTTCTGAACCTGGGAAGTGAGAATTCTCCAGGGGATGAAGCATCCTCAAGGGACAGCCAGTTCTCAGTCACAGAAGTTCAGAGATAACTGATCTGGAAGCGGGAATCTCAGAGGAAGATCGGTTTGATAGCAGGGAGTTGGGGAGGGGACCGAAGCAGAAAAAACCTGGACGCCCCTCGTCCTTTATTTACCTTCCTGCCAACTTGACGCCGCGCCACACCAACCTCCGCAACTAAAAAACAGGCAGGAAAGAGTGAACGCAGACCGGCTTTTTTCAACTCCGCGCGGAAGTCCTCACACCGGAATGCCGCGGAGTCCGCGCTTTCCCATTGGCGGAAACTTCCGCTAACGTCACTCCGCTTCCGCCAACGACTCGGTCGGGCGGCGCGTCCCTAGAAGTCACTTCCGCTTAACCCCGCCCCTCGGTCCCTTTTTGGCCGCTTCCGGCCTTAGTCCCCGCCCCGTCCAGTGTGGCCCCGCCCCCGCCCCGCCCCGGGCTCGCGGCCCCGGCCCCGCGGCGCCGCTTCCGGTGCGGGCCCCGCCCCGGCTGTGGCCCCCGGCTGCGGAGGAGTCCGAGGAGCAGCTGCTGCGCCGGGGCCTGAGCGGCCGCCACCACCCCCGCCGGCGGATCCGGAGCGCCCGCACAGGTAAACCGCGTGGGGCCCGGCTCCTTCAGTCGCGCGGGAGCGGGGGCTGTGGCAGGTGGAGGGGCCGACGGGGTGCGAGGGGAGGCAGGTGTGTGTGTGGGGGTGGGAGACGCGAAGGCGCGGGCGGGCGGAGCACGGGGGCCGCGGAGGAAAAGTGAGAGCTCTGGGAGGAGACCCGAAACGCCCTGCAACCCTTAGGGTGATCA
>NW_024425230.1:29664470-29669040 GCF_017311325.1 Ursus maritimus | reverse complement strand
TAGGGGTGCGTGTAATCCTTTTATTTAGTGTTTCTGTACTTTGGGGGTATAGGGCATTCTGCATTTTCTGTTACTTATACAGTAATATAATCAGGGGAAGGTGCATGGCAAGTATAGGGTTACAGATTTGCAGAGATATCGGAAAGCAAGTTAACTAGAAAAATATTATAATGAAATTTCCAGGTATTGTTCAGAGCCCATTTAAGGCTTAGATTAATAACTTAGTGATACCAGTCTGTTCACCAGGCTGAATACAGGCATGGAGAAGCATGTTCGTCCATCTAGGGTGGAAGACTTAGGTGGGGAAAAGAGAGTGGCGAGCAAGCTTAGGAATGAGAAAGAGTAGGATTGTAATAGTATACCGTTGTATCTATGATGCATAAGAGGGGAAGTGAAGAATGTGGACTAATGGGGGCTTTCAAAGGATCAGAGGTACTGATAAAGTGAAAAAAGTTATGAAGAACTTCTTGAGCGGTCAAGCTGAAAGGACATCAGGCTGTAATTGGACAGAAGGATGTTCCAATTCTGATTTGTGACAGGATAACGTTTCTTGTGAAAAGGTCCAGATTTTTTATTAGGATTGCCAGGCTGATGTAATAAGGGTCGCTAGAGATGAGGCCCGGACTGTAACCAGGCAGTTTGACTGAAATTATCAAGACGGAAGATAGAGGAGAATAAAGTAAGACAAGGAGCTGGATGCACCAATACACAGATGATCTCTAAGAGGCGGTTAAACAGGTGGCAGTCTTAAGAGTAAGCGTCGGAGAAGCAAGGGTTTTTACAAGAGGTGACCGTATTCGGTACATGGTCCCCCGACCTTCTGAACCTGGGAAGTGAGAATTCTCCAGGGGATGAAGCATCCTCAAGGGACAGCCAGTTCTCAGTCACAGAAGTTCAGAGATAACTGATCTGGAAGCGGGAATCTCAGAGGAAGATCGGTTTGATAGCAGGGAGTTGGGGAGGGGACCGAAGCAGAAAAAACCTGGACGCCCCTCGTCCTTTATTTACCTTCCTGCCAACTTGACGCCGCGCCACACCAACCTCCGCAACTAAAAAACAGGCAGGAAAGAGTGAACGCAGACCGGCTTTTTTCAACTCCGCGCGGAAGTCCTCACACCGGAATGCCGCGGAGTCCGCGCTTTCCCATTGGCGGAAACTTCCGCTAACGTCACTCCGCTTCCGCCAACGACTCGGTCGGGCGGCGCGTCCCTAGAAGTCACTTCCGCTTAACCCCGCCCCTCGGTCCCTTTTTGGCCGCTTCCGGCCTTAGTCCCCGCCCCGTCCAGTGTGGCCCCGCCCCCGCCCCGCCCCGGGCTCGCGGCCCCGGCCCCGCGGCGCCGCTTCCGGTGCGGGCCCCGCCCCGGCTGTGGCCCCCGGCTGCGGAGGAGTCCGAGGAGCAGCTGCTGCGCCGGGGCCTGAGCGGCCGCCACCACCCCCGCCGGCGGATCCGGAGCGCCCGCACAGGTAAACCGCGTGGGGCCCGGCTCCTTCAGTCGCGCGGGAGCGGGGGCTGTGGCAGGTGGAGGGGCCGACGGGGTGCGAGGGGAGGCAGGTGTGTGTGTGGGGGTGGGAGACGCGAAGGCGCGGGCGGGCGGAGCACGGGGGCCGCGGAGGAAAAGTGAGAGCTCTGGGAGGAGACCCGAAACGCCCTGCAACCCTTAGGGTGATCTGAGATAAAGAGATGGGAAGAGTAAGGGCCCCGGGAACTGAGGGCGAGGATAGGTGGGGTTGGGGCGATCGAAGAAGAGCCAGTGGATTGGCTGGGAGGGCTTGGTAGAGGTAAAAGTGATAGGGCTGGACTGGGGGGTATAAAGAAGGAGGGGGGGCTGGCGTAACCGGGGAAGGAGGTATGGGGCTTCAGGGGGACCGGGGCCAGAGGGATCCGGCAGCGAAGGTAGCGGGAACGGTAGGGGAGGCTGGGTTCAAAGCTACAAGCAGTCCGTTGTGCAGGGCATGGTGGTCCGGGAACTTTAGGGGAAATGGGGGAGGGGGCCGTGTGAAGGGATGAAGTGGCTTAGATTTCTGAGACACAACTTTTCTAAATGTAGGCAGGTGGCATTGTTGTTTGGATCTTTCTGCTTAGGGACGGGGTAGATGGGCTCTTTGGGGGAGGGTGTGTGTATTGAGTTGTGGAACTGAGTCATCTCAATCTTACTAAGAGGCAATGAGACACCTCCCCCTCTGCTGGGGACAGCACTCTGAGAAGATGGTGCCACAGGACAAGAAGCAGTTGTACAAAGACTGGCGGGACTCAGTTGAAAAATGATTCCTCCTGTGATTGATTGACTGTGATGATTATAAGGAAAATTAAAATGACCGCCTAATTATTTGCTTTATTCTTTTGTTTAATTTTTTTTGACGCCCATTGTTTTTATCCTAAATGAATACTTTTGCCAGCTGGATTTAATGTGGGTGTAAATCTTTTCATGTTTTGTTACACTATAAAAAGGGCTAAAGCAGAATGAAAGCAGTGCTACAAGCATAACTCACACTTTCTCAAGTGCCAAGAAGAGAGGAAGTAAAGGCAGTAAGAGGCAAATCAGGATTTGAATCTTTCACAGATTACAGAAGGCAAAAGAAGTGCTCAGATAAACAGACAATGAGACTTTTTATCTTTACTTTTTTGCCTAGCTTTAAAAATTGCACCTTTCCCCCCTACCCATTAGAAGATTAGTAAATCCAAGCAGTTTTTATTGCTAGGGATGTGATTCCTTCCCCATGAATTTTGAAGACGCTGAGGTCATGTAGTATTTTTTATCTTTATACTCAGTTCTGAAACAGTGAAACAATGCAAATATCAAGTCTCAACCTGTGCAGTGAAGCTTCTTTCATGTGATGACAGCATCGTACGCCATGTTGCACGGCCTCTTCACCTAAAATTTGTCTGTGCATGGTAATCCACTCCCTTATGGAGACTTGCCGAGGAAACATAACTTAAGTGAGGTTTGTTGGGGGTGGAGATCTAGAGAGGAGGAAGGGAATGGGGGAGCTAGAGTGGAGAAGAGGGTGTGAAAGGGGGATGTGTTTGGAGACTGGTAAGAATGCTGATAAACCTGCCCCCAGAATACTTTTGGCCTGAAAGCCTTTTCTGTTTGCGTTTGTCATTGAATATCATAGTAGAAGTGAATCAGAAGGAAAGGGGATGTGAAGACATTTACTTGGCTGTTTATGAAAAAGAAGCATTAACTTGTTGTTTAGACAATACTGATATCTGTTTCAGTTTAATTGACTTTAAAATCTCCAGAGGAATTCCCCCCTGTTTGTTTTTTGAGTGACCATTGCAATTTGAAACTCTTTCCTCCTTGCGTGTTTCTTTCTTTCATGTTGTTGAAATTGGATTCTTTTTGAGGCTGTAATGTACAGTTAGGGTGGCTCAGCCCACTTGAAAAGCAGGCTGGCAATTCGATCTGGGAAATTTGAAAAGTTTAAACCGAAGAGCAGTTTGCTATGTTCTGCTTTTGTATGAGAGAAATCATTCTGTCTACCTGATAGCTCTGTGTCTAGCTAGGATGGTACGTTCTTTCTCTGGTGGGCCTGGGAACATAAGCCACGTTCTCTCTTTCGTAGGCAGGCCCTTCTTTCCTTCATTATTGTGGTTTTCATACTCACAACCTTTGTACAGTGCAAACCCAGTTGCCTTTTCAGTAATAAACAGGCTAATGTTTGATAACGTCAGGAGAGAAAGATCAGAACACAGAGGTTTGCAGGCTAGATACCGTCAGGAGTTACTTCTTTTTAAACCCACAGCCCTCCGCCACTGCTGAGATTCATCCCGCATTTCCTCTCTTAAATCCCTTTTTTCCTCACACCGGTCCCGAACTCACACTCTTTACTAGAAAAAAGAAAGTCTTTTAATACCTGTTTTACCATTTTTTCCCCCTTGTTTCTCACTTAAGGTTTAGACCCAGTGTGCCGGCTGGGCTGTACCCAGGTTCAGAGCCATGCCAATCGGCGGGTGAAGCTTGAGGCAGTGATGGAGCCACTGGCGCAACAGAAGCAGCCGCGGCAGCCCCCGCCACAGCAGGCCCCGCACCTGGCTCCGCTGCAGATGGATGCCAGAGAGAAGCAGGGGCAACAGATGAGAGAAGCCCCGTTCTTGTACGCCCAGAAGCTGGTCACACAGCAGACTCTCCTTTCTGCCACCCCCGGGAGGCCATCTGGCAGCCCCGCCCTGGGTCCTTTGGCTAGAGGGCCACCAGCCGCAGCAGTGGCCCGAGTTTTTGAACGGAGCAACGTGAACTCCGAGCCCGAGGAGGAGGAAGGAGGTCTGGAAGACGAGGATGGGGATGATGAAGTTGCAGAGGTGGCCGAGAAAGAGGCCCAGGCTGCGTCCAAGTATTTTCATGTGCAGAAAGTGGTTCGCCAGGACCCCAGAGCAGCGCCCGGATCTGGTCTGCTTGCAGCACCGGGGCTCCCACTGCGTGGACAGCAAGCTAAAGAAGACCATACCAAAGATGCTTCCAAGGCCCCACCTTCAGTCTCCACAGCTGGGCAGCCGAGCTGGAATCTGGATGAGCAACTCAAGCAGGTCAGTCTTCGTTGTGCGGGGGGGGGGGGGGGGGGGGGGGGG
>NW_024425230.1:29602035-29664460 GCF_017311325.1 Ursus maritimus | reverse complement strand
GTGTGTCATTTGTTCTTCCTAAAGGCTGGCCGAGAGGAGTCGTCCCAGGGCCAGGATCTCTGCCAGTCTGTGCCTTCTCACCCCACCTCTGTGACCCAACAGCCTAGCTGTGAATAGACTTTGAATTTTTTTTTCCCTATACTTAACTTGTTTTCTTGACTACAGCAATGAAATGTACAAGTTACTCCTAATATAGATTGTTTCCCGTGGGATGTGAAAGAATGTCAGTACAATCTTTTTTTTTTTTTTTTTTTTTTTGAAGGAAGGATGGGGTTGCAGCAGTGTTAGGAGGGATATCTAAAAATGCAATGTGTGACTCTAATTACAGTTCTTTTGGTTAAAAGAACATTCTTGCCTAAGACCCTTCCTTACCTCCAGGCTAAACCAGGATCATGCTCTTTAAGGACAGTTTTGTTGTCTTGCAGTTAAGTATAGCTGACAAGAAGCGCTTGCGTTGTGTGTGTTTTCCAACAAAGAGCATTGCAGACATGATTTCATTCACCCTTACACAAACCCCTTTGAAACAGGAAAGGGTAGACCTCAAAATTCCCAGTTTAGCCAAGGCAAGCTTAAGTGATTTTCGAGCATGGGTGAGCATCTCAGGAGCTTTAAAAAAAAAAAAAAAACAGATTCTAGGGTCTTAAAGAATTATCTTGGGGTGGAGCATAAGGAATCTGTCTTCTTCACCAAGCCTTTGGCTTCTAATTGCTCTTCTCTTTCGGACCTGCAGCGACGGGTTGTTCCAGGTTAAGTGACTCATTGATGCTTAGATAGGGAGTTTGTGACAAAGCTGGTAGTATCTGGGTACTCCGCATAAGTACATGCTCTTCAGTGGCCCAGTGGTGCTCTTTGGAAATCCGTCGTGAAGAGCTGTGGGTTTTCACAGGGCAACTGAGAAGTCATCTAAGAAAGGTCCTTTGGAACCTGAAAAATCAGCTTTGTGTAAAGGAGCCCTGTGAAGTTGATCAGAGTTTTAGCACAGCAGTGTTTGCCGTGGATTCCAGAGCCAGCAAAGTGGGGTTCAATTCCCATCTCTTCCATTTATTATCCTTGTGATCTTTCGGAGGGCTCTCAGTCTCTCTGAGCCTGGGTCTTTCATCTGTGAAGTGAAAATGGCAAAGCATGCCTCCCAAGGACGGTGTGAGGTTTGACCGAGCTAGCGCGCGGCGGGGAGTAGTGCTCCGGGGGGCTCTTTCGTGCACAGAGCGCCATCCTCTGCTGCGGCCCCACGGACAGGCTCGGAAGCAGGCAAAAGATGCCGAGGCGCACCGGGGTTTTCCCTCAGATCGCCGGCGGTAGTGGCTGAGCTGGGACTTGGATCAGAGAGTCCCAGCTTCCACGACAGCGGCAGCCTGGCCGCCAGCCCAGACCCGCCTCCCGGCTGATTGCTTTCATTTAGCAAAACATCTGTGAGCTGCCTGCAGCCCCCGCGCTGCCTTGTGGCTGGCAGAGTTCCATGCCGGCCGCTGAGTCAGCTCGTGGCGGGATCCCGCCCTGACAGCACTGGGAAAGTTCAGGCCCGAGGCGGCTGGGCTGCCCCCGCCTTGGCAGCTGGCCAGCCTCTGCGTGTGTGCGGTCGTTCCTAGAAAGTGCAGCCGCGTGCGAGGAACAAGTGGAGCTCCAGAGCCTGTCTGTCTTCAGGAAGTGCAGCAGGTGTTGAGGTCAAGCCATTAGAGCTTTGAAAAAAGACTCTTGAGAAGCGGCGTGTGCGTGCACACTCGGGTGCACAGTGTCAGGCACCCAGCGCCGTGTTCGGGCGCGGCGGCCCCATGACTACACAGTTCATTGCTCAGGGGCTGGCTGTTGGTTTCTGAAACCCTTTGAGCTCATTTTAAGTTTCTGAGGCATACTCACTAATTATAGACTGCCAGGCGGAGCACCTGCCAGAATGTGTTATAAATACCAGTGGCGCTGAGACCTCATCTCACACCCTAAATTCCCCTTCCCCTTGGATTTGGAGATCGAGAACTGGGTTAGGGGGTCATTGTTACAATGACTTTGAAACCTCAGATGCCCACCTCCTTTTCCTTTTGAATTTAATTTTACAAAATTGCTTTGGTCTGTGCCCTCCTCCTTTGTCTGATCCTGCCTTTAAAGGACTAAATAAGGGCTGTCCAGGTGGCTCAGTTGGTTAAGCATCTGCCTTCGGCTCAGGTCATGATGCCAGGGTCGGGGGTTTGAGCCCCACATCATGCTCCTTGATCAGTGGGAAGTCTGCCTCCTCCTCTTCCTCTCCCTTCCCCCCTGCTGGTGCTCTCTTGCTTTCTCTCTCTCTCGCTCGCAAGTAAATGAACAAAATCCTAAATAATAAAAATAAAGGAGGAAATAACATGCTTAAGGATTAAAAAACCTTTTTTTTTTTTAAGTTGTGCTTATGAAGTGGGACTGAAAAAATATCCTTGGGGAGAGCCTGTAGAAACCATTACAGACCATGAAACTAGCTTTTTTATTGTTCACAGTCTTTTGTTTCATATGCAGTTAGCTTGTAGAGAGCAGAAGTGGAGTATCCCTTGCTCCAGCAACAGCTACAGAGATCTTCTGCGGGTAATACAAAACGGTCTCACTGTCCATGCGTTGCGGTGTCCATTTTGTTCTTTTATACAACAGACTTTTACAGAGGCTTCTTTGGGCCAGGCCTGAGCTCCATGGACTAAGGAACTCACAGTCTAAGCAGAGACCTTGTGGAGACCTCAAGGGACATTGGGTCTTGGCTTGCTTGCAGGAATTTCACTCTGTCCTAAGTCAGCTGAAGCCCAGCTGCCCCGTCTTAGTTATGCTGCAGATATTTTATTCTTTTTTTCCCTTTTATTTTTATTTATTTTTTTCCCTTTTATTTTTAAAGATTTTTATTTATTTGTTTGAGAGAGAGAGAGAGAAGGAGCACGAGTGTGGGGCAGAGGGAGAAGCAGACTCCCCGCTGAGCAGGGAGCCCCATGTGGAGCTTGATCCCAAGACCCCGGGATCACAACCTGAGCCAAAGGCAGATGCTTAACCGACTGAGCTACCCAGACAACCCTACACTGCTGATATTTTAAAACAAGGTTTTGTTTCAGACATTAACATACCAAGGTAAAAACGTTAATTTTGTCTACAGCGTAGCTAGCATAGCTTGGTAAACCAATAGGAATACTCAAAAAACATTTTGTTAGACTTTGGGGGGTACAGGTTGGCAGGCATCTGCCAACCAAAAAGCAAAATTTGAAAAGCTTAAGGACCCCACAGATTATCTTTTGTTTTGTAATCCCTTTCTTAGAACATGTGAAGTCAAAATAATTTTATGGCTTCTCTTTAAAGAAACTCTTAGAAAATAATTGATTCTTAAGGCCCGGATCGTTAGAGTATAGTATTCTCTGACACCAGCGTGATAGGAAGATGGATAATGCCATTGAGCCAGGCATTCTAAAGCCCATCAGATTTCCATGGGCAGAGTAAATAATTGTAAAACAAGGCAACAGACAAAGAGCTGAGTGTCCCTTCTCTCGAGGGAGATCAGTAGAGCCCTGTCAGCATACAACCGAGCGGGGGGTGTTGCTGGCCTATTAGGGGTGGTCTTCTGGCCTCCTGGGGGGTAGTACAGGCAATACAGGCTTTGTCTGTCTTGAGCCTGTCAGTGGAGCCAGGTTTCCAGAAGTGTGTAGACTCCCTCCCAGAAAACAGAAAGATGAGCAATGACCTGATAGGCACGGGGGAGCCACGATGTGTGTGTTTGATTTTTTGCATACTTGGGCAGTCACCTCGGTTACTGAGTGTGGGAAGGAGGAAGGATGGCTGACTGCTTGGTCTCTGGAATCTATTACCAAGAGTTCCTCTAAGTAGTAAGGTGCCGTTTCTTGGACTAGGCCTTGGACTAGGCACATACTGCATGTCTTTGGCACATTTGAGCCTTTTTGTAAAGATTGTGCGAAGTATTGCCTGAATACAAATAAGGTCATAAGCTTTCCTCACTTTTCTTTGTAAGTCTGTCTCACATGCCCTCAGCTTCTGCCGTCACAGTGGAATCCGATCAGTGGTTCTAAATGGAGGTTGATCTCCCCCCACCCTGCTCCCAGATGTTGTTTGGCAGTGTCAGGAGACATGTGTGGTTGGGGAGACTGAGATGGGGGAGATGTCCTCCTGGCAGGTAGTGAGTAGAGACTCTACTGGTAAACATCCTGTCCTGCACAGGCCAGGCCCCCACAACAAAGAATTACCTGGTCCAAAATGTCAGTAGTGCTATGTTGAGAAACCCTGCTTTACATTGTGTAATTAGAGAAAGAACGTATGCCGTGCTTTCATCGACGCTGCCCTAGACTGTGTTTCTTTGTGTTTCTGTCTTGGTCGCTGAAGAGTTTGGCAACCTTGAGTTTTCGTCACATCTACTTTCAATATCTCTATTGAGTTCATGTCTTTCCCCATAGTCACTTGGGTGACCAAACTGTCACTTAGGAGAGGGTTGCGACCTAGAACTTGTGCTCTCTCATTTGGCTTGACCCGTGGTGCTTCCAGCCTAGTATTCCATGATGTCTAAGATGTCTGTGGTGATTTGTGAGACAGCTTGGTTGCCCTTTTAGACGTTAACCCCAAAAGGTTAAGGCATAAATACTCAGCAAACGTGTTAATTAGTAACAGATTTAATTATTAAATCAACATTGGTTTTGGAGCCAGAAGATGCAGATTTAGATCCTAGCTGCACTGCTTGCTCGCTCTAGTACTTGGGACAGGTCTCCTAACCTACCACACTGAAGCCATACATACATGTATCCCAGAGGATGGAAATCCTCTCCCACCGTGCTCAGGGAGTGATTGTAAAGTTGTTACAAAGGTGAAAGAAGAATATGATGTGAAAGATCTTTGTAAATTTATACCATCATACAGAGGTTGGGTCAGGTTGGCATTAGCACCGAAATACTTTCCGAAGCTGTAATTCTTCAGTCTTTACTACTTTTATAGGTCAAGATGCTCCATAAATCCTAGATACTGCTCTGAAACAATTCCTTTTCAAGTTTCCCAGAGCTGTGACCAAACTCTCTTATTCTGGAGTTCTCCGAAACATTTCAGGATTATGTGAGCTGAAACCATTGCGCTTTTTATTTAGTCGTCACTTTTAAAAAAATCTTTTATTTTCTCTGAATGAGAAATCATTGTACTTTTGAAGCTGCTTCTTTCCATGTTAAAATAGGGGTATGTGCATGTTTCTTCTTTAGGTAGAACTAAGCTTTATTTACATTGAATTTTTTTTAAATTGTATTTATTATTTATTTGAGAGAGAGAGAGCATGAGCCAGGGGAGAAGCAGAGGGAGAAGCAGACTCCCCACTGAGCAGGGAGCCCAATGTGGAACTGCATCCCAGGACCCTGAGATCGCGACCTGAGCTGAAGGCAGATGCTTCACTGACTGAGCCACCCAGGCGCCCCATATTTACACTGAATTGTTATAAATACATGGTCATGACTTAAATGAGGTCCTTATCCTTCTTACCAAACATTGATCCCACCACACACATCTGAGATCCCAGTCCCCCTCCTCATTTTCAGGAACTTCCTCCATCAGAGAAAGGCCTATTTCCCTGACTCTTTGGACCCACTGGCTTGGGAAGCTTTTTCCACATTCATATGTGTTCTGCTGTCTCCCAGATTTAAAAACAACAACAAAAAACTCCTTTAATCAATAAATTGGACTGGTTCATTTGTTGCAAGGGAATAAGGAGTCATTTTTTAAAAACTTTCCCTTGGGTATATATCTCCTTCCAGCTTAGTTCTCATTGTCTCCTGTCCCCGCAGCAGAGCCTTTCAGAGGCACTGTTCGCACTCCTACCTCCACTTTGTCACCTCCAGCTCACTCCTCAGTGCACTTCAGTCTAGACCTGACTCTTCCGTGTTCCTGGAACTCTCTCGGTGAGGCCTCCCAGCGACCACCATTTTGCTAAGCCCAGCCTACCCTCACCTCACTTGATTTCTCAGTGGTATCAAATACAGTAGACCACTCTCCTTGGAATATTCTCTTCCTTTGCTTTCCGTACCCCCTCTGTTGGCTTATTTTCCATTCTCTTTCTCTTCTGTCTGACCATAAAACCCCAAGTTCCCCAAGGCCTAGTCTTAAACCCTCTTCTCTATATCCCACCGGGCAATTTCTCTCAGTCTCAGGATTTTAAATACTGTCCACAAGCCATTGACATCAGTGTGCATCATTTGAGCCCGTGTTTCCATTCTGAGCTCAATTGCTGTGTTCCCAACTACCTTCTTGACATTTACACTCAGATATTTTACTGGCATCTCAAGTTTAACACATATAAACCTGAACTCTTGATTTCCAACCTAGTCCCCTACAATTACTTCCTCTTTTATTTTTCCTTCTCTGTGAAGAACGTTTCTCTCCATTTGGTGATTCATATCAGAAACCTTAGCGTTGACTATCTCTCATACCTCCTACTCTGTCACTCTATCTGGTGATGTCCAGTCATCACCAAGCCTTATCAATTCTCCCGTCTAAACGTCTAGAATTCTGCCCCTTCTCTCCTTCTCCACTATCACCTACCTAATCCAGGCTACCCACCTACTGCTGGAGCTATCAACACGTGTCTCTGTCTTCCCTCCCCCATTCTAATCCATTCTCTACACAGTAGCTAGAATGATCTTCTAAAAAACAAATCAGATGATGTCACTCCTTTAATGCCATCCAAGTATGATGTCAGTTGCTCTAATTGTAAAAGCCAGGATCTGCATAATCTGATCCCTGCCTGTTTGTCAGCCTCAGTTTTGTGAATCTCCTGACCTATCACTCGATCACCCTGGCCTTTTCATATGCTAGTCCTGCCTAGAACACTCCTCTAGGCTAAATCTGCCCAGCCCTCAGTTCTCACCTTAAACCTCACTTCCTCAGAGGCAATGTCTCACCTTTAGTGTAGATCAGGTTATATGCTGTCATTGAACATTATCCTTTTATATTTCCGTGGTTGGTTGGTTTGGTATCTGATTCCTATACTAGAGAGATGATAAGCTCTAAGAGAACAGGGACCATCTCTGCCTTGCTTATTGTATACCAGTGCCCAGTGGAGTAATGGCCGATCATAGGTGCTGAATAAGTATTTGTGTCTTCCACTGTCTTTTACTTGGCCCTGTTTCTGTTTCTGCTTTTTTTTTTTTTTTTTTTAGATTTTATTTATTTATTCGAGAGAGAGACAGCCAGCGAGAGAGGGAACACAAGCAGGGGGAGTGGGAGAGGAAGAAGCAGACTCATAGCGGAAGAGCCTGACGTGGGGCTCGATCCCAGAACTCCGGGATCACGCCCTGAGCCGAAGGCAGACGCTTAACCGCTGTGCCACCCAGGCGCCCCTCTGTTTCTGCTTTTTAATGCAAATAGCTCCATTTCATTTTTTTTAGAGCAGTCTTAGGTTCACAGCAAAACTGAGCAGAAGGTACTTTGATTTCCCACACCGCCCCTGCCTCAGCCTATGCGCACCTCTCCCGCTGTCAGAATCCCCCACTGGAGTGGTACATCTGTTGCAGTTGGTGACCCTGCACTGAGACATCATTATCACCCGGAGTCTATAGTTTATCTTAGGGTTCACTCTTGGTGTTGTATGTTCTGTGGCTTTTGACACATAATGGCATATATCCACTATTGTAGTATCGTACAGAGTAGGTTCACTGCCCTAAAAATCCTTTGTGCTCCGCCTATTCATCCCTCCTTCCCCTTCAACCCCTGGCAACCCCTGATTTTTTTTTTTTTTTATTGTCTCCATAGTTTTATCTTTAGAATCATATAGTTGGAATCATGTAGTACATAGCCTTTTCAGGTTGGCTTCATTCACTTAATAATACACATTTAAGATTCCTCCATGTCTTTTCATGGCTTGATAGCTCATTTCTTTATAGCATTGAATAATATTCCATTGTCTGGATATACCACAGTTTATTTATCTGTTCACCTTTTGAAGGACATCTTGGTTGCTTTGGCAGTATGAATAAAGCTGCTATAAAAATCTGTGTATAGGTTTTTGTGTAGACATAAGTTTTCAGCTCATTTGGGTGACTACCAAGGAACACGACTGCTGGATTGTATGTTAGGAGTATGATTAGTTTTGTAGGAAACTGCTGATCTGTCTTCCAAAGTGCCTGTATCATTTTGCATTCCCACCAACAATAATTGAGGGTTCCACATCCTTTCCAGCATTTGGTGGTAGTAATGTTTGGTATTCTGGCCTTTTTTTTTTTAATTGAAATTATCGTTGAGATAATTGTAGATTCACAAGCTGTTATAAAAAGAATAATTTAGAGAGATCCCTGTACACTTTGCCCAGTTTCCCCCAACAGTAAAAGGAAAATTTATTTTTATTTATTTTTTATTTATTATTTATTTATTTAATATTTTACTTATTTATTTGAGAGAGAGAAAGAGAGCACAAGCAGGGGGAGTGGCAGAGGGAGAGGGAGAAACAGACTCCCCTGCTGAGCAGGAGCCCAACTCAGGGCTTGATCCCAAGACCTTGAGTCAGACGCTTAAGGGACTGAGGCACCCCGGCGCCCCCAGTGGTAACACTTTATAAAACCGTAGTATGATATCACAATTTTGGATATTGACGATGTTATTATCCACTGATCTTATTTAGATTTTCTGAATTTTACTTGTACTGTGTGTCTATTTTTTAAGCCTATTTAGTTGTATGTTTATATATCTTCCGAAATTCTTGCTAATAAATGCATTTGAAGCTGTAGATTTCTCTCAAGGTCACACTTTTGCTGTGTCCCACAAATGTTGGTAACGTTTCCATTGGTTAGTACTAAACATTTCATTATTTCAGTTGTCATTGCTTCTTTAATCCATGGGTTGTCCAAAATGTTTTTTAGTTTCCAAATATGTGGGCTTGTAAAATATAGTAATTAATAGCTTTATAGTTAAGCTCTAACCATTGTGGTTAGAGAGCTGTGTGATAATAATTTTCTGGAATTTGTTACAATGTCCTTTGGCCTTATGTATGATCAGTTTCTATAAATTCTCCATTTGTGCTCGGAAAGAATGTAAATTTTCCTTTTGATAGATGTGAGGTTGTGTATCTGTCTGTTGGATCAAGCTTATTATTAGTTGTGTTATTCAAATCTTCCTTATCCTTACTAAGTTTTGTGTAATCAGTTTCAAAGAGAGGTGAATTAAAGTATTCCAGGTAGGACCTGCTTTCTTTTGATGAGTGTTAGGACATTTTTTTTCTTACACGTTCCAGTCTTTACATCTTAAGACCACATGTAAAAGACCTGTGATCTCTGCCTTTTTATTAGATTAATTTAATCCATGTAGTTATTAGGATCGGTGGTACATGTGGGTCTATTTCTGCCCTCTAGCTTTGGATATTCAGTTTGACCGAGGGTTCTCTTTGCTTCTTGTTTTGTCCTCTCCTATCTTTTGTTCATTTGATTGAGTTTTTGTTTGTTTGTTTGTTTTTATTCAGTCTTTGTCTCCTCTACTGGTTTAGAAGTTATATTTCTGGGGGCGCCTGGGTGGCTCAGTCGTTAGGCGTCTGCCTTCGGCTCAGGGCGTGATCCTGGTGTTCTGGGATTGAGCCCCACATCAGGCTCCTCCCCTTGGAGCCTGCTTCTTCCTCTCCTGCTCCCCCTGCTTGTGTTCTCTCTCTCGCTGGCTGTCTCTCTCTCTGTCAAATAAATAAATAAAATCTCTTTAAAAAAAAAGTTATATTTCTGTTTCTATTCTTTTCTTGGTTTCATTTAGATTTTACCTTGCATTCTTGACTTTTTATACTACTCTTAAACAATATTAGGACCTTAGAGATTCTAGTTTTAACTTCTGCTCCACTCCCATCTTCCGGTTTATTGTGGCCAGTATTTTAGTTCTGGTTTGTTCTAACCTCTCCCCCAAATTAGCTTTTTCCCCTGATGCTAATGGTGAGTTTGGACTTCCCAACAGGTTTATCCATTTCTTTGCTCTCCATGACTTCTTACAGCCCACTCTCTCCCTTTAGGCTTGGTCTTCTTTATACTTTTTACCAACTCTTTTAGCAGAGATTTGTATATAGTAAATTTAGTCTTGGTATGTCTGAAAAAAGTTTTTTTAATTTATATCTTTATTTTGCCATTACTCTTGTGTGATTGATCATAGCTTTTAATTCTAGATTGACCCTGATTTTTCTTTTTCTTTTTCTTTTCCTTTTTTTTTTTTTTTTAAAGTAGGCTCCACACCTAGTGTGGAGCTCAACACAAGACTTGAACTCACAACTAACTCTGAGATCAAGACCTGAGCCTAGATCAAGAGTCAGACACCCAACTGACTGAGCCACCCAGGCACACCACCCCCCGCCACGCTTTTTTTAAGTAGACCCTGATTTTTCTTAACACTTTGATATGATTCCACTCTCTCCTAGCAGCTGTTTTGCTGTTGAGAAGTCTGTTGTCAGTCTAACTGTCATCTTTGTTAATCCTTTTTCTCTCTTGCGGCTTTTAAGGTTTTTCTTTTTGTGTCTGTTATTTTGCAGTTGCACTTCAGCATTCTAGGTTTGGACTTATTTTTATTTATTCCACTTGGGCCTTGTTCTGTTCCTGCAACCTGATCTGAGTTCTTTTTTCCCTTGGCTGCTCTTTTTTTTTTTTCCCCTTGATATTTTTCTCTGTGTCTTTTACAGCCTTATCTCTTTATGTCATTCTCCTGCATTCTGGAATATTTTCACGTTCTATTTCCCAACTTTGAATTCTCTCTTCAGCTCTGTCTATTCTACTTAATAATGTAAAAAATTGTTTATCTTAATAGTGTGTTTAATTTCTGTACTTTTTTTGACTTTTTAAAAATCTGCCTGTTTTTACCAGTTGGTTTCCATTCCTTCCTTTAAGCTCTTTGAACATCTTTAACTTTTTAAAAACTATATTTAGAACTTTTTATTATAGAAATTTCCAGCATACAAAAGAGAGAATGGTAATGAACTGCCTGTGTCCTTTACCCAGCTTTCAACAATTACCAACATTCTGCCATTCTTTAAACATGCTTATTTTAGAGATGCTTTTAGATGATTCTCTTATTATCTCATTCTGGGAGTACAGGTTCTTGTTTCATGTTACTCTTCCCTCTTGTGGTGTGTTTGTTTTCCCAGTGTAAGCTCATTTTGAGTTGGGATTTGGTTCCATGGGAGTCCCATGTGCTAGATTACGGAAGCATTCCTAAGGGGAGTTTTGTTTGCTCCTCCGCGGGGACCCTTCAAGTTTAGCTAGTTGTCATTGTTTTGGGGTGATGTGAATTTGGAGTCTCCAAATTCATTCTGTGCCTGGTGAGAACCTGGACTTCCATCTCTTATGGACCCAATTTTTCCATGAGGGCCATGGTAAACGGCATGGTTCCTTACTTCTTTTCAGGCCAGTGGGCAGTTTTTTAAGCCCTAGTTAATGGGGGGTGAATGTGTCATCCTTCCTGGCTGCTGGCTTTATGCGTTTATCTCAGTGCTGGGTCCTGGCATGCAGGGGCCCTGCAGCCTGGGCTCCTCTCCCTTGGGATTAAATCCGAGGTCCTCAGCCCTTAGATGTCAAGAACTACATCCTACAGCTTTGGCACCTGCTCGCTGCTGGTTGATTCGTTTTTGTTTCTGGCACTGTGGACTGTGCTTTCTCTCTTGGTTTCAAGCTTAGCTATATGCGTAAGAAGTGTGGAGTGCTGAATTTTATCTAGCATTTCTGAGTGAGGTTTTCTTTGGAGAGGGAGGGGAGCAGTAGACTTCCTCCATATCAGTCAGTCGTGGTTTTGTTTGCTGGTTTTTTTTTGTTTTGTTTTGTTTTTGGTTTTGATTTTAATACCTATTGCCAGTTACTTTTCTTATTTCATTGAGGTGTATGAGGCAGGCCCTGAATTATCACCCTTTATGTGTTTAGTTTACAGATGAGGAAAGAATTGTGCTGTTTATAGTCTCACAGTTGGGAAGCTGGGCTATTAACCCAGGTGCCTCCTCCCATGCTCCCTCTCACTCCATTCCAGATAGAGCGGGGCAAAGATAATCTTTTTTTAGTGCTCACATTACTCTAAAAGTAACTTTGATTTATTTTTTCTCATTGTCAGAGTAATTCAGACTCATTTTAGAAAACACAGAAAATATAAACGTTTGTAAGGGCAAAAATATATTCACCATAACCACATAACTTAGATATAACTGTAAACATTTTCCTGTGCAGAGTTGACCCTTGAGCAACATGGGTTTGAACTGGATGGGTCCATTTATATGTGTATTTTTTCTTGTAAATATAGTACAGTACTGCGGATATGTTTTCTCTTCCTATGATTTTCTTAATAACAGTTTCTATTTTTTAGCTCAGTTTTCTGTAAAAATACAGCATATAACAAAGAATATGTGTTAATCAACTATATGTTATCAGTAAGACTTCTCGTCAATAGTGGTAGTTAAATTTTTGGGGAATCAAAAGTTACACTCAGATTCTCCACTGCACGCACGGTCGGCTTCCCTCATTCCTAACCCTGGTGTTGTTCAGGAGTCAACTGTATTTCCTTTGTGTTTAAAAAAAAAAAAAAATGCCTATAGGGGCACCTGGGTGGCTCAGTGGATTGAACATCAGACTCTTGGTTTCTGCTCCAGTCACTATCTGAGGTCCTGGGATCAAGCCCCAGGTGAGGACTCTGAGCTCAGCAGGGAGTCTGCTTGAGATTCTGTCTGTCCCCCTGCCCCTCATCACAGCATGCACTTGCGCACTCTCTCTCTTTCAAATAAATTTATAAATCTTAAAAAAAAATGCCTGTGATAGGCATTTTATATATAATTTCATGCCCAACTTTCATCACCTAGTAGACCGTGAGTAATTTTATCATTAAAATTCATTGTAAAGGATTATTTTAAATGTTTAATTTTTTAAAATACATATTACAGAAGTTATATTAACTTAAATAATTTTAGAAATATAGAAATGTATAAAGGAAAAGCCTGACTTTCAGTTGGTCATTGTTAACACTTGGTACTCTATATCTTTTCAAAACTTTCTTCTTTACAAATAGATTTTGCTTGTTTTTTTAAAAAAATAGAACTCTACACATTATTCTGTAAGGTACTATTTTACTCAGTGTTACAGCTGTCTTTCCCTGTGTGTTCATATTGACTTATTAATATTTTTGTAAGCATTTATCTCAGAATTATACAAGTAATATGAATAGATGCTCAGGAAAATTAAAACCACATAGGAAGATACAGAATAAAAATTTATAGTTTAGGGGCGCCTGGGTGGCTCATTCACTTAAGCGTCTGCCTTTGGCTCAGGTCATGATCCCAGGGTCCTGGGATTGGGCCCCACATTGGGCTCCCTGCGCAGTGGGGAGCCTGTTTCTCCCTCTGACCCTCCTTCTCTCGCATGAGCTCTCAAATAAATAAATAAAATCTTTTAAAAAATTTTATAGTTCAAAAAAATACAGTGTACTGTTGCCTACTCTGTCCCTTCCATCTCACCCCACCCTGTCCAACAGGAGGCTGCAGTTGGCATGAATTGGCTTCTAGGGCTTTTCCTATATATTTACCTACTTAACTGTGTAGTTATAGAATGTGTTAGAGAAGAGAGTGTGTATGTGTGTTGTTTAGTGTAAATTAAACTATCTGTGTAGATGCTGTATAACCCTCTACCCTTGTGTCTGCGTTTCTGTGATACACGGTGAGGTTATCCTAGAGATTGAGTTTGTTGTATCACAGGGTATGTGTATATTATTATCTTTTCCTGTTTGCCTTTTTTACCTGCTTGTGGCCTTTGTCCATTTTTCTTTTTTTTTTTTAATTATAAAAAACCATGAGATTACCCTCCTAACAAAATTTTAAGTGTGCAGTACATATTATCTATAAACACAGTGCTGTACAGAAGATCTCTAGAGCTCTTTCATCTTGCATGATGGAAACTTAAACCTGTTGAACCGCCACTCCCCATCTCCCTACCCCGCCAGCCCCTGGAGACCACCATTCCCCTTTCTGCTTTAATGAGTATGACTACTTTAGATACGTTATGTAAGTGGAATCATGCAGTATCTGTCCTTCTATGACTAGCTTAGTTCACTTTCGTTACATTTATTTAACTTTTTTTGAAGGATTTACAATATCATGCTCTCCAGGTTCATCGATGTTATCACATCCTGCAGGATTTTCTTCTTTTTAATGACTCAGTAGTATTCTGCAGCTGAGTAGAGTTGACACACAATGTTACATTAGTTTCAGGTGTACTATATAGTGATTGCCTGAGTCTCTACTGTATGCTGTGCTCCCCACAAGTGTAGCTACCATCTGTCACCATGCAACACTGTTACAGCATCATCGACTAGATTCCCCATACTGCACCTTAGCATCATACCATCTAGGTCTACCCGTGCTGCAAATTGCAGGATCTTATTCTTTTTTATGGATGAATGATAGTCGTGTGTGTGTGTGTGTGTGTGTGTGTGTGTGTGTACACCACATTTTCTTTATCCATTCATCTATCAGTGGACCCTTAGGTTGCTTCCATATCTTGGCTCTTGTAAATAATGAATAATACTGCAGTAAATATAGGAGTGCACATATCTTTGCGAATTAGTGTTTTCATTTTCTTTGGGTAAACACCCAATAGTGGACTTACTAGATCATATGGTATTTCTGTCTTTAATTTTTCAAGGAACCTCTTTACTAATGTGGCTATACCAGTTTACATTCCCAGAAGCAGTGCAGCAGGGTTACTTTTTCTCGACTGTCTCACCAACACTTGTTATTTCTTATCCTTTTTTTTTTAAAAGATTTTATTTATTTATTTGACAGAGAGTGAGACAGCCAGCGAGAGAGGGAACACAAGCAGGGGGAGTGGGAGAGAAAGAAGCAGGCTCCCAGCGGAGGAGCCTGATGTGGGGCTCAATCCCAGGACTCTGGGATCACGCCCTGAGCCGAAGGCAGATGCTTAACGACTGAGCCACCCAGGCGCCCCTTGTTTTGTTTTTTTTAAGATTTTCTTTATTTATTTGACAGAGAGAGACAGCGAGAGAGGGAACACAAGCAAGGGAAGTGTGAGAGGGAGAAGTAGGCTTCCCGCCGAACAGGGAGCCCGATGCGGGGCTTGATTCCCAGGACCCCAGAATCATGACCTCAGCTGAAGGTAGACGCTTAATGGCTGAACCACCCAGGCGCCCCTGTCTTTTTATTTTTTTCTTAAGATTTTTATTTTTAGGTAATCTCTACACGCAACATGGAGCTTGAACTCACAACCTGAGATTAAGAGTCACATGTTCCATTGACTGAGCCAGCCAGGTGCCCCTTGTCTTTTTGATTCTAGCCATTTTAACAGGTGTTAGGTTATATCTCATTGTGGTTTTGATTTGCATTTCCCTGATGATTAGTAATGTGGAGCATCTTTTCATGTGTCTGTTGGCCCATCTATATGTCTTTGGAAAAATGTGTATTCAGGTCCTCTGCCCATTTTCAAATCAGACTATTTGGGGGTTTTTTGGGTGTTGAATTATATAAGTTCTTATATATTTTGGATATTCCTTATCGAATATATCATTTGCAAATATCTTCTTCAATTCAGTAGGTGGTCTTCCGTTGATGGTTTCCTTTGCTGTGCAAAAGTTTATTTTGGTGTAACCCCAGTAGTTTATGTTTGCTTTTGTTTCCCTTGCCTATTGAGACATATCTAGAAAAATGTTGCTAAGGCCAATGTGAAATAAATTACTGCCTGTTTTCTTGTAGGATTTTTATGGTTGGAGGTCTCACATTTAGGTCTCTAATCCATTTTGAGTTTATTTTTGTGTATGGTATGAGGAAGTGGTTCAGCTTCATTCTTTTGCATGTAGCTGTCTAGTTTTCCCAACACCATTTATTGAAGAGACTGTCTTTTCCCCATTGTATATGCTTTCCTCCTTTGTTATAGATTAATTGACCATATAAGCATGAGTTTATTTCTGTAATACCACATTTTCGTTATTCATTCATCTGTCAGTGAACACTTAGGTTGATTCTGTATCTTGATTATTGGGAGCCATGCTGCAGTGAGCATGAGGGTGCAGATACCTCTTCAAGATCCTGATTCTTGGGGTACCTGGGTGGCTCAGTGGTTAAGCATCTACCTTCAGCTCAGGTCATGATCCCAGGGTTCTGGGATGGAGCCTGGCATCGGGCTCCCTGCTCAGTGGGGAGCCTGCTTCTCCCCCTCCCACTGCTGCTCCCCCTGCTTCTACTCTCCCTCTCTCTGTCAAATAAATAAAATCTTAAAAAAAAAAAAAAAAAGATCCTGATTCTTTTGGATAAATATCCAGAACTAGGATTACTGTATAGTAGGTCTGTTTTTAATTTTTTCAGCAATCTCCATACTGTTCTCTGTATTGGCTATACCATTTTACATTCCACAAAGATTCCAGTTTTTCCACATCCTTTCCAATACTTGTTATTTTCTGTTTGTTTTTATAATGGCCATCCTAACATATGTGAGGTGTTATCTTATTGGTTTTGATTTGCATTTCCCTAACGATGAGTGTTACTGAGCATCTTTTCATGTGTCTGTTGGTGATTTGTATGTCTTCTTTGGAGAAGTATTTATTCAAGTCTTTGCCCCCTTTGTAATCAGGTTATTTGGGGGTTTTTTGCCATAAGTTGTAGGAGTTTGTTTTTGTTTTTTAAGGTTTATTTATTTGAGGAGGGGTGGGGGGAGGTGCAGAAGGTGAGGAAGAGGGAGAGAAGCAGACTCCCTGCTCAGCGTGGAGCCCAACTTGGGGCTCCATCTCATGACCCCAAGATCAGGACCTGAACCAAAAGCAAGAGTTGGATGCTTGGGGCACATGGGTAGCGCAGTTGTTAAAGCGTCTGCCTTCGGCTCAGGGCGTGATCCTGGCGTTCCGGGAGATTGAGTCCCACATCGGGCTCCTCCGCTGGGAGCCTGCTTCTTCCTCTCCCACTCCCCCTGCTGTGTTCCCTCTCTCGCTGGCTGTCTCTGTCAAATAAATAAATAAATAAATAAATAAATAAATCTTAAAAAAAAAAAAAAAAGAGTTAGATGCTTAACCAGACAAGCCACCAGGCACCCCTATAGGAGTTTCTTACATCTTTGAATGTTAACCCTCATTAGATATATGATTTGCAAATATTTTCTTCCATTCTGTATGTTGCCTCTTGCTCTGTTGATTGTTCCTTTAGCTGTGCAAAAGCTCTTTATTTTGTTGCAGTCCCATTTGTCTGTTTTTACTGTTGTTGCCTGTGTCCTAGCCAGGAAATCATTGCCAAGACTAATGTCACAAAGCTTTCATCCTATATTTTCTTCCAGGAACTTTATCGTTTCAGGTGTTATGTTTAAGTCTTTTATGTATGGTATAAGCTAAGGGTCCATTTTCATTCTCTGCATGTAGATATTCAGTTTTCCCAGCACCATTTGTTGAAGAGACTATCGACTTTCCCCATTGTGTATTCTTGGTACTCTGTCAAAGATCATTCGATCATATGTGTGTGGGTTATTTCTGGACTCTGTTCTGTTCCCTTGGTCTATAATATCTGTCTTTATGCCAACACCATCCTGTTTTGATCACTGTAGTTTTGTGATATGTTTTGATACCAGGAAGTATGAGTCCTCAGCTTTGTTCTTTCTCAAGATTGATTCAGCTATTCAGGGTCCTTTTTGGTTCCATATGAATTCTAGAATTGTTTTTTCTATTTTGGTGGGGGTTGACTGAACCTATACATCTCTTTGGGTAATATGGACATTCTAACAATATTAAGTCTTCCCATCCATGACCATGGGATGTCTTTCCATTTTTCTGTATCTTCTTTAATTTCTTTCAGCAGTATTTTATAGCTTTTAGTACACAGGTCTTTCACCTCCTTGGTTAGGTTTATTCCTGAGTATTTTATTTGTTTGATGCTATGGACTATGGGATTGTTTTTCTTAATTTCCTTCTTGTATTGTTCATTGTTAGTGTATGGAGACATAACTGATTTTTGTTTGTTGATTTTGTATCCTGCAACTTCCCAGAATTCACTTCTTAGTTCTAATGGTTTGTGTGTGTGTGTGTGTGTGTGTGTGTGTGTGTGTGTGGAATCTTTAGAGTTTTTACATATGAGATTATATCATCTGCAAATAGAGATAATTTTACTTCTTCCTTTCCAGTGTACATGCTTTTTATTTCTTTTTATTTATTTCTTTTTCTTGCCTAATTGCTCCAGCTAGGACTTCTAGTACTGTGTTGAATAGAAATGGTAAGAGTAGGCATCCTTGCCTTGTTCCTGACCTTAGAGGAAAAGCCTTTAGGTTTTCACCATTGATATGGTGTTAGGTGTGGGCTTTTCATTCATGGCCTTTAAAATGTTGAGGTTTTTGCAAGTTACTTCTGTTCCTAGTTTATTGAGTATCTTTGTCATGAAAGGATGTTAAATTTTGTCAAATGTTTTTCCTGCATCTATTGAGATAATCATGTGATTTTTATCCTTCCGGCTGTTAATGTGGTATATCCCATTGATTTTTGTGTGTTGAATCATCCTTGCATCCCACGGCATGAATCCCATTTAGTCACGATATACGATCCTTTTAACGTGGTGTTGATTGTGGTTTGCCAGTGTTTTATGAAGGCTTTTGCATCTGTATTCATCAGATAATTTTCTTGTAGTGTCTTTTTCTGGCTTTGTTTATCAGGGTAATGCTGAGCTCATAAAATGAATTTGGAAGTATTCCTTCCTTTTTAAGTCTTTAGAAGAGTTTGGGAAGGATTGGATGTTAATTCTTCTTTAAATGTTTGGTAGAATTTACTTGTGAAGCCATCTGATTCCAGGCTTTTCTTTGTTGGAAGGTTTTGGATTCTGATTCAGTCTTCTTACTAGTTATAGGTCTGTTCAGATTTTCTGTTTCTTCATGATTCAGTCTTGGGAGGTGGTAAGTTTCTAAGAATTTATCCATTCCCCCTAAATTTTCCAGTTTGTTTCCAAATAATTGTTCAGAGCAGCCTCTTATGCATCCATTGTAACATCTTTCTTTCATCTCTGAATTTAAATAAATTTAGGTCTTCTCTTTTTTTTTCTTAGTTTAGCCAAAGGTTTGACAATTTTGTTACCTTTAAAAAAAAAAACCAACTGTTTTTCTAGTGCCTGCCTTACTTATTTCTGCTCTAATCTTGATTATTTCCTTCCTTCAGCTAACTTTGGGCTTAGTTTGTTCTCCTTTTTCTAGTTCTTTGATGTGTAGAGTTAGATTGTTTGACATCTTCCATTTTAATGTAGGTGTTTATTGCTGTATAAACTTCCCTCTTAGTCCTGCTTTTGCTATATTCCATGAGTTTGGGTTTGTTGTCTTTTGTTGCCTTTACCCATTTTTCTCTTCTGTTCCTTTTGTTTTACTGAGCTGTAATAGCTCTTGTGCGTAGGCTCTTGTCTTTATGTTCTAAGTATTTTTCACAGTTGCTGGTCTTTCATGTTGTAATTCTTTCATCAGGTAGGAGTTTAAATTTTGATGTGGTGAAATCAATTGATCTTTCCCTTTATGGTTTTTCTCATATTTAAAAAGGCCCCCCTCTCCCCAGGATTATAGATATATATATTATTATAATTTTATGATTATATATATATTTTTTTGTTTTTTTGTTGATTAACTCACTGATTAATCTTTTTTTTTTTTTTTAAGATTTTATTTATTTATGTGACAGAGAGACAGCCAGCGAGAGAGGGAACACAGCAGGGGAGTGGGAGAGGAAGAAGCAGGCTCCCAGCAGAGGAACCCGATGTGGGGCTCGATCCCGGAACGCCGGGATCACGCCCTGAGCCAAAGGCAGACGCTTAACGACTGCGCTACCCAGGCGCCCCTATGATTATATTTTTAAATGTAGATCTTCATGGGAAGGATGTGAAGTAGGGATTGGCTGTTTTATAAAAGCGAGGCTATCTGTGACTGGCTGAGCAGTGTTCTGTCCCGCAGACAGCACCTTCACGTGTTGTCTGTTGCCTTAATGTCACGTAGCTGGGCTATTTCTAATTTTTTGCTATTATAAATCTCTCCTGTATTTCTAGTCATTTCCTTAGGGTAATTCATAGGACAGATTATGAGATCAGGAGGAGACTGGGACAGTGAAGCAGTTACAAGCAGGGGTTCATTTGATTCTCACCTCCTCTGGTTGTTTTGCAGCCTTCTGCCAGGTGTTTCCTCATGCCTTCCTTGTGCTTTGGTTTTCTTGTCTGAAAAATGGGGGTCTTTATAGTAACCCCTCAGAACTGTACTGAGGTTTAAATGTTTAATACACGTGAAATACTGGAACAGGGTCTGGCATGTAGTAAGTACTCAGTTATTATCTGTTGTTCTGTTGCTGTTTTTATTGTGATGGGCATCTTAAGGCAAGTAACTTTCTGGAAAGGCCATACCAGTTTTACATTTCCATTATGGGAAGATGGGAGATCCCACTCCCCCAACCCTTGTTATCATTGAATCTTATCATTTTTCAAAGTTCGATTAATTCGTAAAATTGAATATGCATGATGGGCTCTTTTTTTTTTAATGTACACTTTTTTTTTTCTTTTTAAGATTTCATTTATTTATTTGACAGAGAGAGAGACAGCCCGCGAGAGAGGGAACACAAGCAGGGGGAGTGGGAGAGGAAGAAGCAGGCTCATAGCGGAAGAGCCTGATGTGGGGCTCGATCCCAGAACACTGGGATCACGCCCTGAGCCAAAGGCAGACGCTTAACGGCTGAGCCACCCAGGTGCCCCAATGTACACTCTTCTGTTACCCTTTTGAACCTTAAAATTAAACTGCTGTCTTTAAGAAATGGTTTCTGTTGCCTTCTAGGTCCCTTTAATAGATCAGTATTTTTAGAACTCAAAGCCCACCTTCCTTTAAGTATTTGCTTTCCCCCCAGTTCGCCGCAGCCTGCGGTGATCCTCCTGAGTTGATGCCCGCGGCTTGTTCTTTGGGTACTGACAGTCATTTGAGCCCCTGCCA
This sequence comes from Ursus maritimus, assembly GCF_017311325.1. Classification (NCBI taxonomy): domain Eukaryota; kingdom Metazoa; phylum Chordata; class Mammalia; order Carnivora; family Ursidae; genus Ursus; species Ursus maritimus. The sequence continues at coordinate 29,643,587 of NW_024425230.1, read as the reverse complement.
TTGCCGGTCCCTGAGCCGGTGCACTGCCCTCACGGAGCTGTAAGTCACCGTGTATGAGGGAGCGCAGCCTGGGAGAGGTGACAGGCAGCACAGGGCAGTGGGCATCAGACACACGCACCATGGTGCCACCCCTGGGATGGGGTTCTAGGGTTGGGAGAAACCTTGGGAGAAGCTCTCAGAATTGCAAAAGGGGCTGACTTTTAAATACAGACTGCAGCTGTTTTCTGTGTGAGGAAATCTGCTCTGTGGAATACCAAACTTGAAATGAAATATATATATTTTACTTTACAAAGTAATTCATCACAGCATTTTCAAAAAATGTGTTCTTCCTATACATTTAAATTATGTAGCTTGGGGGCACCAGGCTGGCTCAGTCGATGGAGTGTGCAACTCTATCTCTGGGTTGTGAGTTGAGCCACATGTTGGGTATAGAGATTAGTTAAAAATAAAATCTTTTTTTTTTTTTTAATGTACTTATGTGGGGCACCTGAGTGGCACAGTTGGTTAAGTGTCCAACTCTTGGTTTCAGCTCAGGTCTTGATTTCGGGGCCCATGATCTTGGGGATCAAGCCACGTCGGGCTCAGGCAGGACCCCGCTTGAGATTCTTTCTCCCTTTCCCTCTCCCTCTGCTCCTCCCCCCCACACACACTAGCTCCTTCTCTCTCTGTCTCTCTCAAAAATAATTCTTTTTAAAAAATGTAGCTTGCAGGGCACCTGGGTGGCTTAGTCGTTAAGCGTCTGCCTTCAGCTCAGGGCGTGATCCCAGAGTCTTGGGATCGAGCCCCGCATTGGGCTCCTTGCTCTGCTGGGAGCCTGTTTCTTCCTCTCCCACTCCCCCTGCTTGTGTTCCCTCTCTCGCTGGCTATCTCCCTCTCTCTGTCAAATAAAATCTTAAAAAAAAAAAAAAAATGTAGCTTGAAAAAAAAAGTTCCGTGAAGTTTCATGAAAAAAGTTTCTGGAGCAATGACTTTAGCAATTTCCCAACCTCTTCAGATCTCAGTTTCCCCTCTGTCAGATGAGGTGTTCTCAGCTCTCCACCGCTGGTTCTCAGAGCTTTGTGGTGTAAATGGATGGCAGCGGCCATTGTGGGAGTTGAGGCTGCCTACTGGAATTCTGCTGGGAGCAGGAGCTGGGATTTGCTCTGTGGCTGAGACTTAGACTTGGCTGGCCCAGCCAGTTCACTCTTTGGCAGAGGGGTAGCCCCATCACCAATACTGCACTTTAGTTTTTCTTCCTCCCTTTGTCGGAACACCCCATTTCTGGGCGGTCTTCTTGGTTATGGCCTGGAGGGATTGTGTGCCTAGCTGGGAAGGTAGGACTGCTGTCCTGTCCCCTCCCCCACACTTGCTCCTTTCTACTGCTTAATCAGAAAAGTGTCCCTTAGCTCTTTTTCCAAGCCACCGAGTTTGAATTGATCTTTGCTGCTAGTAAGACGTGGGGAGGGGCTTTCTGGTTCCTGCTAAAGTTACCTGACAGCGGAAGGTGTGCATCTGATAATTATAACTCTGGTGCTTCCAAGGCCTGAGCGATTTAGCTAAGAGCAGTAATCCTGATCTTATCAGGAGGGTTTTGTAGTCCAACAGTGTTGTTTATAACAATATCTGTTTTACTTCCTGGGGCTTCAGTCGTCCCTTAGGGTTCTCCTATAATCCTGCGCATTACCCCTTGTGCATGTCTCATTACCTCCTGGAATTGGTTAAAAGTGGTGGGAGGGCAGAGCTGTTTTCCTTTTCTTCCTACCAAGATCTGGGAATTGGACTTCTAATATTACAGCATCATCAACCTGGCCAGCAGTAGACAGTCACAGTGTGGTATAGGTGATACCTGCAGTAGACCGAGGTCTAGCCAAAGAGAAGGTAATTTATGGGTTGCTTATTTAAAAAATAACAATAGTAACCACAGCAGTATTCAGCCCAAATACTTGGGTTACATTTTATATTTCAAAGCAATTAAATAGTATTCATGAGTTTGAGATCAGCTCCTTTGAAGTCTAGTTCTTTTGCTAATGACTACTTTGAGATTCAGGCCCCAGGAATTTGCCCAGATCCTTGACCTTGGGGTTCAGAATCTATTAAATTATAGAGTAGACGGAAAGGAAACACATTACTGTTCTGTGTTTTCAGAGAACACTCAAGAATCTCTGTAAGGGTTGTCGGTATGTGTGATGGTGTTCTAAGGACAGGACGGTTTCTTAGAGGTTTCAGAATATGGGGAGCCCACGTGAAGAGTTGGAAGCTTAGCCTCTGTACTTTCAGTCTGAAGGAAAGGGTTAATTCTCGCCTTGGGGAGGAGTGAGGAATGGGAACTAAAATTGCTTTGGACATCTGAGCTGTGCTTTAATAAGATATTCCAGGTGGTCAAGGAGTAATCCTAAAATAGCCTAGATACTTAATTGCTTTTAAAGTCAGGCGCTCCTGTCTCTGGGGAGGTACCGCTCTAAGGAATGCAGTGCTGGCTCCTAAGATCTTGGAGGCGTGGTCTGGTTGTGCCTTTTTTTTTTCTTTTTCCAAATCCCAGTAAAAAGGCCCAAGGTAGCCTTCTTGGGTCAGGAAACACTAGTTGAATCTCTCCCTTTCTCCCCCCAGAAGCTTGGCTCTTGCCACTGCCAGCTGCCATAACCTGGCTCCTTGTAGGGTTGTGGGATATTCTCTCTTCCTGTCTCTGTCAGTCTGTATCTCTCTCTTTCTCTCTCTCTCTCTCTCTCTCTCACACACACACACACACACACACACAGACACACACACACACCACCCACCAGAGACAGTGGTCTATTAGTGTTCGAAGTCTTCCTGCTTGATTCCCTGCCCAGCGTCTCTCCATTTCCATCAGAACATAGCTTTCTCATGATAAGATTGATATTCGTCCTCTTCCTCATTCGTCCTCTTCCTCATTCGCTGCCTTAGTACGGATCCCGTCATTTCTCCTTGGTCCTACTGCGGCCCACCCCACCCTGGATTTTGCACGGCTCCTGCACAGCCAGCCAGCCAGCCAGCCCCGGTGCTGGCTTTCCCTCTCTGGTCTTCTGTGCAGTTTACAAAAGTAGTATGTCGACATTGCAAATCATTACTGAGGGCCATTCAAAGTGTCTGTTGTTAAACGAAGAGTCATACTGCTCCCTTACTGGAAAGACTACACATTGTGAAGGTGTTAGTTCACTAAATTATTCTATCATTTCAGTGCAATCCAGATTTTCTTCGCTGGGGTCAAGGGGGAAGCAGGAGAGCAAGTGATGGGGCTTGACAGACGAGTCAAAGTTAATCTAGAAAAAATAAGCAATTGTTTTTTTTAATCATCCCTCTCTCCATTAAGCTCCACGAGGTCAGAGTTCTTAACTGTCTTGTTCTTTTTCCCTGAGAATCCTTCACGGTATCTAGTATGTCCTAGGTGATCAAATGTTTATATGTGAATGAATATAGCAAAAAATTGAAAAGTGAAAATCCCCCATAATCTCAGTCCAGTTAGGTATCTACATACATTTGTATATATATATATATATATTCTATTTTCTCCAACAAAAGAGGGTCATTAAAATGATCTAAAACACCAGTTTAATCATTTATTTTTCTGTTCAGAAAACATCCACCACCTCCCTCCTGTTCACAGTTCAGAGTTTAAATTTCCTCCTGGTATTCAAGGCATCTCACAGCCTGTTTCCACCTCAGCTATTCAGACTCGCATCCTCCCTGCCAAAACACGCCCTGTTTATCCCCCCACTCCATGCTCATTTACACTGTAAATCTCCCTGCAGCCCATTCTTCCAGGCTGGCTTTATCTCTACCTCTGAGCCGCCCTCCTTTCTTCCACCTCCTGGGCACTTTGTGCTTTGGCACTTTGACTTGCTCTATTAAATGCTGCTGTGTCCAACTTGTTTTTCCAACTACGCAGTAAAACTCCCAGTGGGGAGAATCACTTTCTTGGACGTGGGGGTATTCTCAGCAGCTTGCACAAGACTCTACCTAGGGTGAGTTCTCAGGAAATCAATGTTGAATGAATTTGTCATAGGGTCTTTGCTTCTCGGGACAGAAAGGGCCCCTGGAGGCCCTCTCATCCAGCCCTGTCTCATGTGGATTCCACAGCGTGACATCCCAGACAGATGGCCATCCAGAGATAGGAAGCTGGACACCTCCTGAAAAGCCCCCCTCCATTCCTGGGCAGTTCGGATTGTTAGAGAAGTTCTTCTTCTGTCCACCTGAAATTGTCCTCCTGGCAACTTCTGCCCAGTGACTCTAGTTCTGTCCTCTGGGGCTTTACAGAAAATAGGAAAAGAAAAGAAAAAAAAACAAAAACAAAAACACCCTTCTTCTACAAGTCAGCCTTTTAGATTTTCAAGGAATGAATACATTTCCCCTCTGTCTTCTTGATCTTCCAGGGTTGAGGTGTTGAGGAAGCACCGTGTTAATTTTAAGAAGCAGTCAGGTGAGACTGATTCATTGGTTTTTGAAGGCCTTTTAAGCGTGAGTCACAGTGTTCTGTGCCACATTCTGCTCGTCCTCTCAGAGGCATAACCTGCTTACCTCTCTTTCTCTTTCCCCTGATGCCCTGGCCCCGGGGGAAGACCAGGGCCCATCCTACCCTGGATGTTCTGTTTTGGAGGTAGTGGTGAAAGGTTAGCAATTCTTACTCCATTACCACCCAGTTCCCTAGATAATTCTCCCGGCCGGTGATGTGCAAAGGCTGGTTTCCTGGTGGGCTGTCCTTCCCAGATAGCACCAGTGAGCTGAATCAGGGAATAAAAGAATCTCCCTTCGAGAGGAGCCCCGAGGGCCATGACTTGGCTTTGCAGGCATTCTGTAGCCATAGGATTGTCTTCTCCCCCTCCTCCCTCTCTCCTTTCCTGGTGTCCCAGTGAGAACACTATGTGCTGTCCTTTCCACCCACCAGGCAGAACGGCGTAACAGAGAGCCAGACCTGGGTTCATTATATGTTGGCGCTGCCACTTGGAAGCTCTGAGACCCCAGGCCAGTGAAGTAGTTTGCTCTGTGAGCCACTGTTTTCCCATCTCTAAAATAACCACCTCTGTCTCACACAGTTTGGTGAGAAAATGCCTGCTAAGGCCCTGGGCCAGCCCGTGCTGCGCAGATGCACAAACGTCAGCTTGCGGCTCCCCGTTCTCCTTCCCCAGCCTTCTTGCGCTGCCATTTTTGAGGGATTCCAAGGCACAACACCGTGGCTTCCCTGGGGAAAAGAAGCTGAATGTGGGCATGGGAGCCAAAGCTAGTCTTGGGTGGGTATTTGGGACCAAACTGTCAGTTTCCTGTGAGCTCCTGGTGAGATCAAAGCGGTTACGAGAGTTCTCAAGTGGGAGAGGCTGGACGGTTGTAAATGGCCTAAGCAAGCACTGGCCGCCCCTCCCTACCGTTTCTTCCCTACGCGCACTTTGGGGCTTTTGAGGCTGTTGAATGCTGCTGCCTGCGGCCCTCCCACAGAGCCTGTTCCCCTGGGCGTAGACTTGCAGTGGCCCTTCAACTGAAATGCTTTTCTTGGGGACCCCTTGACACTGTTGAGCTGGCTCCCTTTGGACATGTGTTCCCCACACTCACGTTTGCCACTCCCCACTTGCCTCCCCACCATGGTCTCAGTTGGCCACAGCTGGCATCCAAGAAAAAAATCATCATTGGGCTTCCCGCAGTGACACCCGCAGCCTGGTGATAGGCCAAGAAACGCACACATGCATTCGAAGTGCCTAAGGGAGCGGTGTTTTGCAGTAGTTGATCAGAGCGGAAAATAGAGGCGTTGTGGGGCTGGAGGTCCCTGTCTTTCAGTGAATGTGTCCGCGCTTTCTATGTCCTGGGGGCCGGGGATACCCCGACGGGCCGTCACAGACTGGGGACAGAGGCAGGGTCACAAGTTGCCAGCACACCAGGTGACAGCCCAGAGGAGAAAGGCATTGATTCTGCCCGGTGGGCATAGGCCTGAGGCTTCATGTGGGGAAACAGCATTCCAGCAGGACTGTGAAGGGTGGGCAGGTCCAGGAATTACTCTCACTTCAGCCAGAAAATCCTGTGAAGCAGGGTTTAACTGCCCCGAGACAAAGAGAGCAATGCAGAGAGAGTGGACATTTCCCCATCAGCCCCAACTGAATATTTTAGATTAAGTAATGGCCCATCCTTGCCTTGGACGAAAGAAAACACCTCCACTCCTAGGAAACTCTTGCCCCGTATTTTCTTTAAATCATCACTAAAATTCCGATCTGTGGAATGGTTCAGACGGTGGGACTGCCCAAAGAGTTGGATGTCCTCTTTCCATCCTGTTCTGGCAGATCTCCCTGTCCTCTGCAGTCACTGAGCTAGGGGTGCTTCAGGCTAAAATCCCACCACTAAGCAGATTTTTAAGGGTTTCATATTTAGCAGGCCATAGCTAGTGAAGGGTCCAGCCCTCCCACCACTTGGGTTCTGATACCATTTGAGCAGAGCTGGAGAGAGCCAAGGGTCCATGACAACCCCCAGTCCCGCTCCCCACCCCCCCAAGGCGTTCTCCTCTGTTCCTGAGCTGAGCTCTCGCACCTGGGTGTTTATTTTCACACGTAGTCACACTGTGGTTGCACTGGTGTGCTTGTTTTGACACTCCTCCCCTGCTGTGGGAAGCCCTGTCTGCGTCCTGGGTTGTGGATTCTGTCCTCCCCACCCAGCTAAGTGTTAAATCATTTCTGAGGGAGCATTCTGAGCGCCTGGAAGTTACTGTAATTAGCAGAAAACTGTGTTTTCATCTCTCTTGGTGACCGATAGAGAAAGAATCCTCCTGCGAACAGAATCCGCTTCAGATCTCCAGCTAGAGAGAGCTGGGAATTGAGCTGCCACAGTAAACAGCTGACATAACAGAAGCGGCAATGATCCCCCATTAAATGTCTTTCAGCCGATAGGGGCTCCCGGGATAATTGACTTTCCAGCAGGAATTACTGGCTCAAACAAAATCACTGGGCATTAGGGCAACCTCCTGCATCCTTTGAAAGGGGGACTGTAACTCTGTCTGGTTTTGCTGACCTGACAGGCATAATTCGTCTTGATTATTCATTGTGCTGGTTGCCACCAGATGACACCAGATTTCTGTTGACTGTAATTACAATGTGGGGGTGAATCTTAGCTGCTGCTTTTTTTTTTTTTTTTTTTTAATAGTGTTTCTCCTGCTTGGTTATTGGCCTCCTTGAGCTGAAGAGCTGTAGGGAGATCTCTAACAACGTCTGCCTGGGGAGATGAGTGCACAGTCAGATAGCATTTACTGAGTACTTCCTTACACACACCTTTTACAAGATAAGCAGGGAAACAGTTTGGTGTGGCCTGTTTCATTTCAGCTGACAGAGTGTCAGTTCTTCTTGGTTATACTTACCTCCCTGTGTACTAAATTGCTGCTATCAGAAAGTAGGTCTGCATCTCAGAGCCGTCTTTGAGTAGGGGAAGCAAAGTATGGTCCCAAAATATAACTGAAGAGTAACCTCCAGCTTTCAGGCAAGCTTGATTAGAGGGGGAGATAGGCAAGAAGGGAATTAGACCAGGCTTTTGTGCTATTGACGAGGTTTTACAGCGCAATCCCTGCGCAGTCCAAAGAATGTCCTCCCAAGAAACCTCTGCTCCCCATCCCCAGATGCCCCTCCCCAACCATTTGCACACCCCAGTGCTTGCGCATGCGCCTGTAGTCCTGGGGGAAGAAGTGAGAGTGACAGGCTCCGTGTGTCCAGTCCCATCCACCGGGTCCTCTGCTGATCAGCATGGCAGAAGTGAATGGCAGACTTCTGCTGTGACATTTCATATTCCCCACTAGCGGAGGGCCTTTTTGACTCTTCTGTACGGTAGATGCATGTATTTTCAGAAGAGGTGCTTCATTGATTCAAATAGCCAGTTTTTGCCTTTTAGCAACGTTATAGTTCATCCAGCATTTATTGGGGCCTATGACGTGCCAGGCAGTGTGCTATATGCTGGGGGTACAAAGATGGATGAGACACTTTTGCTCTCAGGGAGCTTACAATGTGGTGAGGATGATAGATAATTCCAAAATACGTTAAATTCTAAACTCAAAATGTACAGAGATTGCTTTCAGAGTACCTAGTGCAGTCTAACCTGACTGCTCCCCCAGAATATGTTGCCTAATCTGAGGAGTAAGAGTTACCCAACTGAATTAAGGCAGGAAGCAGGTCCCAAGAACATAAACAAAGGCATGTTTTCCATTTCCTCCTATTCAGCTGAGTGGTGTTGGTTTAACCTAATCAATTAAATTAGGATTAGGTTTTCATTATTTCTCTAATGGAAATGCATTTCACCCTAGTGGCACAGTCTCTGTACCTTGGGAATAATGTCAGGCTCTGAGGACCCTCCTGTCACTAGACTTACGGCTTCTAGTGGGTGGCTTGGCCAAGAGAGACCAGAACTTCAGGACCTGTGTCCTGCTCCCTGTGACCCTTTATCCTCCACTTAGAGTGTCATGAGGGAAGTTGGGCTAGGTGTCTTTATAACATACTGTACAGTATCTAAGCACACCATAAAAATCGTACAAATACATATACCATACATAACCTGAAGAGAAATGGTACAGGTCAGAATTAGGGCTTCTGGAAGATCAGCTGGAGATGAGCAAGTTCTCAGGAGGTTGGGCCTCTGTGTCCTTCTCTTCCAGGGTTATCAAGGATTAGTAACACCCACCCTCCTCCAACAAATGGACGTGATTCTTCCACCTGACTCCCTCCTATTTTGGAACTGTAACTGAAAGCAAAAGAAGAAGGTGTCCCCGTAGGAGTGGCAGGGGTGATCAGCTGAGCAGTCTTTTATAGTCTAAGCCAGGATAGCACAGTTGCTGAGGGTCTTCGTCTTTGCCCTAAATGATTGCCTCGCCCTCTGCCACCCTGTCCTCTTCCCTTCTGAACTGTGTGCTTTGTTCCCCTTCAGAATGGTGGTTTGGCCTGGAGTGATGATGCGGATGGAGGCCGGGGAAGAGAGATCTCTCGAGATTTTGCCAAGGTCTGTAATGTTTCCTTTGTGATAATGAAAGGGGCAGTTCTGCAGTGGGTTGTTGTATCTGATCCCCAAGAAATAAGGACAGGAGTGGCCTGTGAGTCACATCTGGTGGTTGTGTATCTCTGGTGTGAGCCTTCCTGCATTAGATGGAATTTTTCACTGTGTTTTTTTTTTTTTCTGGGGGGTACCGGGGTTGCAGCTGTATGAACTGGACAGTGACCCGGAAAGGAAGGAGTTCCTGGATGACCTCTTCGTCTTTATGCAGAAGAGGGGTGAGTGTGCAGTCTACTCAGTTTTTCAACGTGATGAATATGAATTGAGTGCCTACTGTGTGCAAGTCACTGTTAGCCATCCTCCGTGCGGAGTGCCAGCATCTTAGCCCAGGAGAAGAAGAGGCATTTCCTGCCGATCCGTTCTGGCCTTAGCAGAGTAACTGGCAGACAGTGAGATCGAAATGCACAGAGAGGGCCTTGGCAGAAAATGAATGGAATGATCCATCCGGATTTGGTCCTGCCTTATTTGTGATGCTCTCTTCTGATTAGCTGGTCTCTGGAGGTATTTCAGATTCAAATGTACTTTTTCCTTAGCCTTCTATCAACTTTAGACATCACTTAAACTAGTATATGGGGTTTCCTGTTGGTGTACCTAGTCTCGCAGAGACTGAGAAAGGCCAATAAAAGAATAGAGGTCCCTCAGGATTTGCTGAGAGGGTCTGAAATGATCCATGAAAAGGAAAGGCTAACTCTTTTTTCTTATCCATTGGCTCTTTGATTTTTGCACCCCCTGGCTTTGTTGGGGCGTTCCTGCAGTTTAATTGTAGGTTACATGGGCATCTGCTTTATAATGCGCCTTCCCACTTCTCTGTCCATCTCTCCTCCTCACTCCCATCCCCCTTCCCCAGCCATCTCCACTTCGGACCCTGGCGTGACTGAGTCTTGAGCCCCGTGACTCAACTTCCTGGCTTTATATCCTGTTATAGCAGTGAGTTCACCAGCCAGGTCAGCCCTCAGGAAGCATGACCAGAAACCCAGCCTCTCTAGGAGAAGGTCCTCAGCAGCCTGCATAGCTCCACCTTTCGTCACCCTCAGGGCACAGCCATACGAGAGAGCTGTTCCCACCAGCCTCATGTCTGGGACCGTGCTTATGTCTGAGCACGCATCCCCTGGTTTCTGTGTCAGCTCCTTTACTGAGACCTGGCACTGAAATCCTCCTCTTGGGCTGAGCTATCGTGGCAGCCCCCAGCAGGTACTATTCTCTGTGAACTCCTTTCTCTCCTTCTTCCCTCCTCCCCCTAACACACCCTTCCCTCCCCGCCCCTTCCTCTTCCTTTACCTTCTAAAGCCTCATTGCTGTCCTAGTGACTGCTGGTTTGCTTACAAAGACCACTGAAAGTTTTGAGTCTCAGTGTCCTCCCATCTCCAAGCCTCTCAAAGCAGTCGAAGCAGCCTCATTAGTTTACTCCTCCAACTGCTCTCTGGAGCTGCATGTGTCGGTAAAAAACAAGAATATAATCCTGAAAGATAATGTGACTGGCAGCAGTGAAACTCCCTGGTTGCCCTGAGAGCGAAAAATCCACTTAATACTTTGGTCTCCCTTCCAATTACCTTTTAATTATTTACAAGCGGCACAAGCCCAGCTGGTGCAAACCCAGGAGCGCTCTCGTCTCAGAGGGGCCGCCGCAGCAATATAGATCGTAATCAGCACTGCGGCTCCGCTGCGTTCTCTTCCGCTTTATTGTCTGTCTCCCGTCCCCGAAGGATTTTTAAAGGAAAATGGAAGTTAGATCAGCGTAGCCAAGAGTGAATCTCGGAAATGATGTGTTTACCGCTCTGTGTCCCCACTAGACGAGGAGCTCCTTGAGGACAGCCACTTGATCATTTCTCTGTGTCCCCAGTGCTAGCACAGGGCCAGGCAGGGAAGTGCTCAAGAGGTGTTCGCGGTGGGAGCAGTCCTGTGGGTTTTCCCTACTCAGCAGGCCCTGCCTGGGGAGGCCGAGCTGCCCCCCTTTCAACAGCCGCCCTGTCAATGGAAGTCAGCAGCAAAGAGCAGCCTGCGCTGAGAAGCCCGCCCCTCCGCGGCAGCTGGGCACTGCCAGACTGCCGTCGAGTATATATCTGAGCGACCCCGAAGCAGGAGTAAGTGACTCCCTTTGATCGTGTCAGTTTACCATTATTCGGGCTGGACAAATCTTTTTCTGTCCTCAGCACTTAGGTTAGGTATTTCACTGTTTGCTGGCATCACCCATAGAAACAGAGGAGTCCGTTTTGCTGCTTGTTAGCTACGCGAATACAAGGTTTCTCAGCCTCAGCATATTTACTTTGGGGACTAGGCAGTCCTTTGCTGTACGGGGCATCCCCCAGTCATGATAACCAAAAATATCTCTAGATAGTGTAGATGTCCCCTGGGGGAAAAAAGCACACACCCCCCATCTCACCCCCCGTTGAGAACCACTACTTTAGAAGGATGGGAAAGAGAGTGAAGGTCTAAAATTTCCTTTGCAGAGAAATTCTTTATGGAAATCATCTTACCCCCACTCAGGTAGCAGGACCTGAGGGCGGCGGGGGCCTGTGCTGAGAATTATCACAAGCGCCCCTCCCACTGGCTGAGTGCCAGAGGAGTGGGTGCTGGGACCCTGTCCTGGGCTGGAGTACAGGGGAGGCCTCTGGGAGGAGCTGCACCTCCCCCGGGTAGGAAGTAACAGGAGTGGAGGACCCACACAGGCGGAGGTGGAAGCGTGGTGGCCCCGTGGCCCAGGCACAGCTGGCAGAACCCTTGTCTGTGGCCTGGGTGGGTCAGCTGGCACCCCACTGTGGAGAGCTGTGTTTGGCCAAGAAGTTAGCACTTCAGTCTATGCACGTAGAACACGGGGAGTGTCGCCAGAGCTGGGCCTTCAGGAAGCTCACTATGGCAAGCAGTGTGTGTGTATGTGTCTGGGGTAGAGAGGGGAGAGCGAGGCAGGGTGGAGATTGTGCCCTTCATACTCATGGTGATCTCCTCCCTGGAACACTGGCAGCTGATAGTCTAACCTGGAGGGGGCGCCTCAAGAGGGCCGGGAGCAGATCACATTTTACTCATGTGAAGCTTGCTGTCTTTGCTGGTCACACAACAGTGAGACCGAGGCCCCCTGGACGTTTGTGACTATTTCATCACTCCCAGATCAGAGTGTCTGGGGCACTCAGGAGCCAGATACCGTTAGTTGGGTCCGAGGAAAAGCCTCAGAGACACCGGCAGCCAGCCAGTGTCTCCTCCTCCGGAGCTGACAGGAAGAAGAATTGTAGATTTCACAGGAGCCACTGAAAACGGCCTGAGTTTCAAAGGCCTGGTGACTCCCAACTGGGCCGGGAGTGGGGCCGGGCAGCTTTGACACTGCGGGCTGCACTGCAGAGGAAGAGGACAGGGCTCCGAGGGAGGCAGTGGCTAGCACGCTGCCGCAGTAACCGCAGCTGCAGGTGATAAAACGGCTGTCCAGTGGGAGGGGCCAGGCCATAACTGCGGCTTTGTGCGGGGTCTCCTTCGCTTGTTAACGTGTCTGAGTGAATTGACTGCAACAGATGGGCCTTTCAGCTCCAGGCACCTTGGTTTCTGGGCCAGACCAGGGTGACTTGCACCCTGATGACCCCTCCCCCACCAGCAGAGCAAGCTGCCCTAGAAGGAGCCTGAGAAGAGGCCCAGGCAGGGCCCCACTGGGCCCACTGTCTCCTGCCTGCTTTGGGAAACGGCTGCCACAGCAACTTCGGGAGGCATATAGCAGGGCAAAGAACTGTGGACTGAGTGCAAAGCCAGGCTCACCCCCGCCCCCCCCATCTCCGTGATCTGGAGCAAATCCTTCTCCTCCTGGGGGCCACAGTTTCCATGTATGTAAAATGAGAGGGTTCAATTAGAGTTAATCTGGAAGTTTCTTCCAAGTACTGTGTTCTGTATTACGTCCATGACTGTCTTTAGAGCTCCCAACAGATAATGAGCCACCCTCAGTGACCAAAAAGAGAAGAAAAGCCCCTTTAGCAATTTTCTACCAAAACAGTTGTGTATAAACCATACCAAGGACCCCCAAGACCAAGTGCTTCTCCCCTTTCCTTGCCTAAGCCAAATGGAATTTAAAAAGTTTCCTTTGCTTCTGCCCCCCCCCATGTTTCTCTAGAAAGATTGGTTAGATTTCAGAGTTCCGATGCCCCTTCTTGCTTACCTTGGCTGCGTGTGTGCGGAAAATACACACGTTTCTTTGCCAAAAATAAAGCCAAACTATTGTAAATAAAACTCTCTGGCTAATTAAATTGACTGTGGGTGGTTTCTGAGATACCATTCTGTGATAGATTTTCCAGGGGGAAATCTAGGTAGGCCAGAGGGGGACTAATTCTAAGCCCGATAAGCAGAGGCTTATAAACAATTCCATTCTTCATCACTAAGGAAGAAAAGCTTGTTTTCTTGTTCTCTAGGCCGTGAAACAGAAAGAAATCGATTTTGCTGTTATTTTTATTATCCCGTGTGCTTTATAGAACCCTTTCAGCCCATTTTCTTTCTTTTTTTTTTTTTATTTATTTATTCGATAGAGATAGAGATAGCGAGAGAGGGAACACAAGCAGGGGGAGTGGGAGAAGAAGAAGCAGGCTCATAGCAGAAGAGCCTGATGTGGATCTCCATCCCATAACGCCGGGATCATGCCCTGAGCCGAAGGCAGAGCTTAACCGCTGTGCCACCCAGGCGCCCCTCAACCCATTTTCTCATCTCCCCACAGCTCCAGCTCTAAGGGGTAGAGAGAGCAAAGGTCACCAGGTTAAGGGACTTGCCTAAGGCCACAGAGCCGATTTTAGCATTTGTCCCCTAACTCCCGGGCCAGTGCCTTTTCCCTCTCCTGCGCTTGAGAATTTGGTCCCTAGCGCCAGCAGCTCTGTCACTTCCTGTTCGGGCACTGGGCCGGCCTTGTCTCTCCTTCAGCCTTCTGAGCCCCACAGAGAATGCTGGTCTGCCTCCACGGTGGGGTGTCTGGGAGGGTCTGACAGCATCTAGCCGATTAACACAGAGGTAGAACTATTCGCGTAAGAGGGGTCTTCATCTTACGGTAAGGCCTGTCTCTCAGTGCAGGGCAGATGTGACAGTTCACAGTAGCACAGAGGCTGCCATCTGTCAGGGCAGGATGGGGTAGGGGTGGGGGGCATAGGAGGTGGCAGCTCTAACACTCGTGAACGCACCCAGAGCACCCTCTCCCTGCCCTAGCTGGACACACCAGGTCTTAGTCACACAGAGGACGAGTTTTGTCAAGACCTCACCCAGAGAACCGCCCTCCTTCCCCCACTAGTTCTGTTCAAGGCTGCAAACTGACCTTGGTTTTCCCAAATGGATTGTTGAATCTGTTTCTGATGTGTATATACAAAGAATTTACTGTGGGAAAAGGGTTTGGTCTGCCTCAAAGTGCAATTTGAGTGTTTTTCCTTCTGTTGTGTGCTTATCTATCCATCTCAGGCAAGGAAACGTTCATGACATATATTGCTTTGCCTTTTGGTGGAGGCAGTTTCTCATATATTCTTTGTATCTTGAAGTAAATGGTCTGTGCCATGGACACTTTTCCTGATAGACTAAAATATGTTCTCTTTGTCAGATGAAATAGTCTTTGGGGCTTCATTTTCTAACTTTATCCCCAAATGAAAGTCTAAAATGGAAATCTTTGTCTCACGATTAGCCTTTGTCTGAGGCCAGATCTTTTTCTCTCCCCAGGTGTTCCAACTACTATTGATATAGTGCTTTTTTCTTTTTTCCACTTGAAGAGCCCAATTTTGTCATTAAATTCAGCCCCTTCTGCTTCAAATCTTTTTTTTTTTTTAAGATTTTATTTATTTATTTGAGAGAGAAAGAGAGCACGAGCTGGGGAGAGGGGCAGAGGGAGAAACACACTCCCCACCGAGCAGGGAGCCCAACGTGGGGCTCGATCCCAGGACCCCAAGATTGTGACCTGAGTCAAAGGCAGACATTTCACTGAATGAGCCACCCAGGCGCGCCACCCCCCCACCCCCACCCCCCGCCCCCCACCGAAATGTTTTGATACTTTTAGCACTTGGTAAAATGGGGTCGATAGTTTTGCCTTCTTTGTTCCAGGTGAACTAATATTGAGTACCTCATCCAAGGGTTGGTGCAGGAAAAGTCTAAAGCAAGGGTTTGGTTACAACACTTGAGAAGCTAGTGCCATGGATTGAAAATGGAAGACAGCCATGTACTCCCTAGGCCAAAAGGCCCTTGAGTAGTTGTGCCTTTCCCCAGCCGACTTTCTGCCCACCTCCTGGAGACACCAGCCGGGTGTGTTGATCAGCAGCAGTCAAAGCAGAGAAGACCCAACGGTTGACCTCCTTCTAACTCTGGCCAACTTCTCTGAACAGGGTTTTTAAGGAAGGAGACAGCACAGCGCTAACCTTCATTTGGTTATTAGCCATAGAGAACACAGCGTTTAACATTGACCTTCACCCGGAGCAATTAGTCTGAGCTGGAGTATCAAAACGAGTGAGGAGTTTAAAAGTGAACCTCTCAGGTTGTGGTACGTGCCGTGCTCCCACGCACGGCTGCTGGGAGTATAAGTGGGCGTGAGCGCTTCGGAAGTGTACTTGGTAGGATTTACTACAGCTAAACATAGGCCAACCCTGCTACCCAGCGACTCCACTCCTAGGTGTATACCCAGCAGAAGTGAGTGCTGCGTTCACTGAAAGACATCTCAGGAGTCTTTCAGAGCAGTGCCATTCGTTAGAGCCCCCAACCTGGAAAGAACCCCGGTGTCCGTCAGCGGTAGAATGGACAAACAGTGACACAGTCCTATAGTGGAATTCCACACGCAACGAGAAGGAATGAACTGCTGTACACACTGGAGGGCTCTCACAGACCTAACGTTGAACAAAAGAAGCCAGACACAAGAGAGTAGATACGACATGGTTACACGTATACAAAGTTGAAGAAAATCACCCGCCGCGATACAGGTCAGGATAATGGCTGCCTCCTGGGAGGGAAGAGGTGGGGATGCATATTGAGTGGGAAGGGGCACGAGAATTTCCTGCGCTGCTGGAAACGTTCCGTGTGTTGATCTGAGGACTGGTTACAGGGCTGTACACAGAAGGAAAACTCCAGCGAGCTGTACCCTTCAGCTTAGTGCGCTGTAGTATGTATCTGTTAGACCTGCTCAATGGGAAGTCAGAGGTAGAAGGCTTCAAGACACCTGTCAGTGCAAAATTGGGATATCGGTCCGTCTTGCCTCTGCTTTGCCTTGTGGAACAGTCGACCACACTTGTGCTGCACGCTGCCAGATGTGGCTGCCTGGTTTCCTAGTGTGAGGTATTTTCTACGTAAACAAGTTAGGAGGAAAATTACCAGTCATCTCTCTGCCTGTTCCTGGGCAGCAGGACCAGAGCAGAGCAGAATTAATATGCAGAGGAATGGACAGGAAGCCTGTCTGCCTGTGCACATTCCCTGCTTCACATGGGTCTTAACTCTTCTAGCTCTCTGCTCGGCCATGCAGCTCTCTTGACAGGCAATGGAAATGATTAATGATCTTTTCTAAAGCCAGGAAAAAGCAGCGAGGGCCCTTGGCAGGACCATGTCCTGGGTCCTGGGCCCTCACCCCTGATCAGTGGACAGGAAGGGAGCCGTGTGACTCTGTCTGGGGTGCCTGCCCCCGATTGCGTCTGGTCATCATTGGAATGGGCCCATTCTCTGTGGTGGGGAAGAAGTGGCCCTCCCTTCCACACTCTTGCCATCTCCCATCTTTATCTTCACTGCCCAAGGAGGCCATCTCCTCTGTCTGCCCTCACCCCTACCCCTAGTCTGTCTCCGCAGTCTAAGTGGCAGGAGGGAGAGCAAAGTGCCAGGGAGCAGGATTTTTTTTGTTGTTGTTTGTCTCCATGTGGCTGGAAGCCCCTGATGACAGCTTTAGCCTTGCGAGTGCCAGTGCCCAGCAGCATTCCCACCACCCAAGGGTTAAAACCCCAGGAGCCCCACAGCCTCCCTGGGTCCCTGGCCATCATAAAAGCCTTTTCTACACTGTCCCTTGGGCTGCCTCAGGCTCCCTGGCTGAAATCTGATAAGGGCCCTCTTTGTTGGAACTGTCAGTCTCTTTTATTGAGGAGGGAACTGGAGACCAGCGGCATTTCTTGGGGTACAGATAAGGCCCTGGATTCCTGTCAGAAGGAGCATGATTAATGAGCCTCAATCCTAGCTCCTGCTTTGATAGCAGTGACTGACAGTACACAGGCTTCCCCATCAGGTGCTCACGCCCCCTCTGGGAGGCATGATGTGGGCGGAGATTAGGCCTCCTGTGGGGCCAACACTGGTGACCCACAGAGCGCTCTCTGCAGTGGCTGCTTGCCTCCGTCCTGGTTCCTTGCAGGTTGCTTTTGCACTTACTATGGACAGAGACCTGTCACCTCTCAGATGAAGAGCCTCCTTAGAGGAAGATACAATCCCGCCCAGGGAGCAGGCCAGAGACGTCCCTCTTCCCCTCAAGGTTGGAGAAAGAGCAAACGCTGTGGTCCATGGCCACACAGGGGCCTTCCTAGGAGAAGCTCCTAAAACCAAGTCACCCTCCCTTCGGTAATCATCACGACTATCAATTTTTGTTTTAAGTTTTTATTCATAGACTCATGGGACTGAAAGTCATCTAGTCCAAATTCCTCATTTCATAGATGGGGAAACTGAGACTTGAATATGTCAACCCCTCATCCTCAGCCCCCAGTATGATATGTTGGTTCTCTTGCTTGTTCAGAAGGTGAACTCAGCTAAAAGGCCTTCCCTCGCTCTCTCTCCATAGCTGAGTCTCCTTGGGACAAGGGAGACAGCTGCCAGGTCCAGTAGGCACGGAGCGGGCTGTAGAGACAGCCCAGCCTGAGGATCCAGCCTCTTTCTTGGTTGTCAGAAGAATCGAAGCCAGGGCAGGTTTTCTGTTTGGATTGTCTAGATAATGTGAGAAAACCATACCGTCATCTCAAGCTAGCACTCAGAATAGTCTCGGCTTTGTTTCTGACAGCACCCGGGGGGCCTCCTGCCCTGGGAGCTATTTTTAGCAGTTTTGCAGAAGCCCAGACTGTGGGACGAACGCGCCCAGTCTCCTTATCCACTGATCTCTGAACCGGGGTGCCTGTCTGACCACAGAGCAGGACTGTGGGGTTGCCACCTGGTGCCAGTGCACCCCAGACCTATCGGTTTCTCCCCAGAGGGGCTGGGAAGAAGTCACTTCTTGGTTAGATTTATAGCCTTAACTTCAAATGCCACTTGCTCCTTCCTTGTCTTCTCAGCTCCCCTACCTACCTCTCTTGCCCCTGCCCTGAGCAGTTCCAGCCTCATGCAGTCACACCCCACGACTATAAAAAGGTGCATTTTTCATGAAACGTCTACAACTATAATATCATTATCTTTCAAAGAAGCCACCTCAGATAACTCGACAGTCCAGTGACTACTCAGAGTAAATGTGTAATTCCTCTCTAGGGAGTTGCCTCCAGAGGCAGTGTGCGCCACACCTGAGAACCTCTCATGGTTTATGACTCCACCTCATCTTCAGATAAAATCTTTATAAATAGCCTGGTCACTTCCTATTCTCCTGACTTGCCTCCATGAATGACTGTTTCTACACGTAAAATTCACCCTTTACGTTTGAAGGTTTACCACCTTTGGAGATTCTAATGAAAAGAGTGCCAACTCAGAAGGCCCATTTGCTGATGGATCTCCAAAACCGCAGGGTAGCCGGTTCCCCAAAGTGGCTGTTCTGGAGAACAATGCTGCATCAGCTGGGCAAGGCCCCTGCCTGGTGCTCACACACTCAGCCGCGCCCATCTCTGTAGGGCACAGACCCCACCGTATTCTGCTCTTTAACCCCTGCTTCCTTTTCTCTTCGACCCCATCGAGCACAGGCACAGATTCTTCACCTTTTCAGAACCCCCGGCTCTCCATCCGTTCTGCTGCCGCCTGTCCACTTTGCATGGGACGTGGACACAAAGAGCTTACGCACCCTGGGCCTCCCTTCCCCGGGCTGTTTACTAAGGGTCGTGACCCTGCTGAACCTGCTGGGACCTGAGAGGAGACGGTGACTTCTGCTCAGGGCTGTCAGCATCAGACGCGTGATGCTGGTGATGGGTCTGGCGGGCACCCTGCAAGCATGACAGAAGTACGTCTGAAGGTCCCATTTGGGTAACCTGTAGCTGGGTGCTTTGGCTCCGAAAAACATGTCTTTTTTCCATCTGCACGGCAGTTGAGTCTATTAAACACTGTAATGCTTCAGGCATGGTGGAGGAGACACAGGCTCTTCCTTCACGGAGCCTGCAGTCCTCCTGGGACGCCAGGCGCACGTACGTGGAACGATGAGAGACTAATTACCTGCCGAGCTTGTAGGGCTTGTAATAGGAATTCTGAGAGAGAAGAAATCCCTCTGAAGTGGGGTTGTTAGAAGATTCTTCCTGAAGGCCAGTGTGGAGAGGATTTGAGCAGAGGCAGGGCACGTTAGGCTCGATGAGGGAGAGCACAAAGCACAAAGTAGAGTAGAAATGAGCCTGGTTTGGGGAGGGTCATGAGGAGACCCGGCCAGAGAGTGAGAGTGCATCGTCAGGATGCTTGAAATACTTCACAGGCAATCTTCTGAGGGGCGTGGGGGCCCCAGGTGATGCGCCTGGGTGGCATCAGGGCCCGTGAGTGTGGAACAAGGAAGCGAGCATCGTGGGGGCCGCAGCGCGCAGGTGGAGCACGTGGGCAAGAGGCCACCGTGAGCGGAAGGGAAGATTCATGTGAGAGGCGCCTCCTAACCACCTCAAGGTGGGCGATAGGGGAGAGAAGAGCCAGTGCCGCCTGAGACCTCAGAGGATGATGCTGTTCCTGGAAGAGGAGGAAGTGGTGAGAAAGGAGGGGCTGGCTTTGGGGATAACGGCGAGCTCAGTGTGAGCATTCTGACTTGGAAGTGAACAGGTCACCGTGAAGATGTCCTGCAAACTTCTGAAAATGTGAGGGGACCTTGAGAGTGGTCCTTCCAGAGTCTGCAGGTGATGCCATGAGGATGTGTACTGGCCTGGGCCTTGAGTGTGCTCGGGCAGACAGGCCTCCAGAAGGAGATGGACCTTAGCCCTGTCCTGCCGGGAGACCCATTCTGCCATACCAGGCTCTTGTGTTTATGTCAGGAATCGGGTTTATTGTCCAGAGCAGCACAGGGAGGAAAAGTTAACCAACAAGCTGTGTGTCTCGGCAGTGTACCCACAGTCCTCTGATATTTTATCTGTGGATCTTTGGATCTAACACTATGACCCCTTTGTGTTTGACCCTCCGAGGACCAGCTGACCAAGACGGAGTTCTCGAAGACGTCCTGCCCCTTCCTCACACTTAGAAAAGAGGACTGGTGCTGCCACACAGCCCCCCATGTTCATGCTGCTTGCTTTTCATGGGGCCCTTCGCTCCATTCTCTCGCTTGAATTACTCTATGAAAGAGTTGTTGAGGCCAGCATTTCAGGGGTGGGAAGAAAATGCCATTCCTTGAGGGGAAAGAAGCAGGAGGAGCTGAAACAAACAGCACTTCTCGAAAAGCAAGCTGGCTTACCGTGCACAGGCAGGCAGCAAGACCTGGGCAAGACTGGGGCGGTGGGAGGGGGCCGAGGCAGAGGAGAGCAGCCTGTGTACAGTAAAAGGAGTCTGCCATCAAAAGGCAACAAGTCTCGTACCCTGCCCCGGACGGTGACCCTTCCCTGTGGAATTCTCCCCTCTGACCTCCAGATCATTAATCCTGAGGCTGCCAAATGACAGTCATCCATCACGCCTCCTGCCGAGCATCCCAGCGGCCTGTGAAAGGACCCCGGGCCCGCCCTCTCTGCCGTCCCCTGGTGCTCATTAGTGGGCCTTCCTGCCTGGTGCCAGGCTTCCTAATCAAGTCCCCGGCTCCTCTCACTTCCCTTCGGGGGCCAGTGGCGGAAGCTGCTCTGACCCTCCCTCTTTCAGAGGCCAGGGAGGGGTGGAGCGATTAGTGGGGAGGGAGTCGTTTAGTGGCTTTTCATCCCCCTGGAGATGTGTGTGTCCAGCAGCTCCTTTGACTCGGTGGGGACACAGGAGACAAAACATTTTCCTGTCCTGTCGCAGGAGAGGAGGAAGCAGGCGGTATGCAAATGAAAACACTGTTACACTGTTACAAAGTGCACCAGAGCTGTGCAGGTGGGTGGTGGGACAGCTGGAGTGGCTTCCGAAGGCCCCAGAGGAGTGTGAGTTGCCAAATCATTAGGAAAGAATCTGGACTCATCCTGCTAGCCAAAAAAAAAAAAAAAACCCAAAACTAAAACCCAACTTTGAAGCCATCTAGTGTAGCCCTCTTATTTACAGTTGGAAAGACAGAGCCAGAGAGGCTAATGTTTTAAGCAAGACCACAAAGCCCGTGAGTCGGACCTGTCTTTCTGCGCATCCCAAGGAGAACTGGCAGCTAGTCTGATGGCTTCCAGCTTTGGGAATTTGAGTCGGAGTAAAGCAGATTCATGAACATATTTCCAACTCAGCAAAAGCTGGGCACGTGCATATGTCTTCTTTCCTCTGCTTGATGACACAACCCTCTGTTTCTCTGTTTGGGCGATCACAGGGACCCCCATCAACCGAATCCCCATCATGGCCAAGCAGATCCTGGACCTGTATATGCTGTATAAGCTGGTGACAGAGAAGGGGGGCCTGGTGGAGATCATCAACAAGAAGATCTGGCGGGAGATCACCAAAGGCCTGAACCTGCCCACGTCGATCACCAGCGCCGCCTTTACCCTGAGGACCCAGTGAGTGGCGGGGGCCCTAGGGAAGGGAGCTGAGGCTGGGAGAAAGGGGATGTTTTAACCTAGAGGAGAGGAAGGAAGGAAATTCCACTGTACAGTGGGCAAGATGAGAGGAGTTCCTGATGCAGCCAGGAGCTTTCGGAGACCTAAGTGATCATGAGAGCCACCATTTCCCAAGTGTCTCCCTAGGCTGCTTTGCCATTCCGTGTCTTTCGGACCTCACTGTCAACCCTGTGACATAGGTGCTATCCCATTTTTCAGGAAGCAGAAACTGAGTCTCAGAGGTTAAACGGTTTGATCAAGGCCATACCAGCTAGTAGTGGTAGAGCTGAGGGTCACCCCTGGGCTTCTGGCCCCATAGCCACTCTTTCCAGGACATTGTCTCCCACACGGCACCTCCACCTTAAGCCTAGCCCTTCCTACCCGATGCTCCGCTTGCCCAGCAACAGAGGACCTGGGATTTGGGACCTATTTTTGTCATCATATGAGTTAATTATGAGGGTAATAGGAGCAGGGGAACCAAGAGTAGCATCAGAGAATGAGGGCCGAGGGGAATCTATTCTTTGGAACACACTGGGTGTTGCTCTCTGGAGAATACAGAATGAGCATCAGTGAGGCAGTATGCTAAAAAGGAGAAGGGTTTTATCTTTGGACCTATTGTAGCAGAAGCTGGGGACAGAGCTGTAATCAGTACAGCAGTTCCTCTCTCAAGGTTCTTGGGTAGAGAGGTGCTTTCTGGGACATGTGATGCCAAGAGGGACAGGAAACATTGCTCCTACCTGACCGGCCTGACTCAGAATGGTTAGGGCATCCAGGAGCCAGGAAGATATTGCAAAAACATTTCTTTTTTCTTTTTTTTTTTTTAATTTTATTTATTTATTCGACAGAGATAGAGACAGCCAGCAAGAGAGGGAACACAAGCAGGGGGAGTGGGAGAGGAAGAAGCAGGCTCATAGCGGAGGAGCCTGATGTGGGGCTCAATCCCAGAACCCCGGGGTCACTTCCTGAGCCAAAGGCAGACGCTTAATGGCTGTGCCACCCAGGCACCCCTGCAAAAACATTTCTAAATGGCACCTGAAATGGTGCCAAAGCAAACATGAAACATGAGTGAAGATGTTCTTTATTTCTCTTAAGGAACAGTGCCTCCAGTTGGAGCAGAGTTTGGTACAGTGTTGAGTAGCAGCCAGAGAGGCCTGGGGCAGGGCATCCGGCCTCCCTGGACCTTTCTCTTCTGCCAAGTGATCCTGTGTCCCAGAGGCCTGTCCCACAGAGACCCATAAACTTAAGCGGAGTGGTCTCTGGTACCATTCTGGATTATTCTCCTTCCTTCCCTCCAGGTACATGAAGTATCTCTATGCCTATGAGTGTGAGAAGAAAGCCTTGAGCTCCCCGGCCGAGCTCCAGGCAGCCATCGACGGCAATCGGAGGGAGGGCCGGCGGCCCAGCTACAGCTCCTCCCTCCTTGGCTACTCGCCTGCTGCCGCCGCTGCTGCCACCACCGGGGCCCCTGCCCTTCTCTCCCCACCCAAGATCCGCTTCCCCATCCTTGGGCTGGGCTCCGGCAGTGGCGCCAATGCCAGCAGCCCTCGGATATCCCCAGCAGCCGCTCTCAGGAAAGGTCTGCAGGGCCCGGCGGGGAGGAGGGTATGCAGGGCGGGAGTGGCGGAGCCCACTGTCAGGCGGGAGGGGGAACGTGAATCAGGCCGGCTCTGGTGCCTTTGCCAGGTGATGGAGTCCCGATGACGACAGTGCCCGTGCCAAATCGCCTGGCCGTGCCCGCGACCTTGGCAGGCCAGCAGCCCAGTGCCCGGACGGCCACGCTGGAGCAGCTGCGGGAGCGGCTGGAGTCAGGGGAGCCCCCCGAGAAGAAGGCGACCCGGCTGTCAGAGGAGGAGCAGCGTCTGGTGCAGCAGGCCTTCCAGCGCGGCCTGTTCAGCGTGGCACGGCAGCTGCCCATGAAGATCAGGGTCAACGGCAGGGGTGAGTGCGGGCGGCGCCCCCTCCTGCTGGGTGCTCACCGGGGCTCCACTCCAGGACCCGGCCATGTCCCAGGACTGGCATGGGGGCCCCTCCAGGTCCCCAGAGCGGTCTCAAGGCCACAAAGCCACATGGGGCTCCTGCGGCCACCGGGATCTCAGCTCACCAGGCTGACCGAAGATTGCCTCAGGCAGCACCTGTTCCCTGGCAAAAAGAGGAGTTCTTGAGGGAGGAGGGGCCGGAGGCCCTCGGACAGCTGCTGTGGTTCTCTTCCTCACCAGCCTTTTGATCTATCTCAATGAAAGGGCTTCGCCTTCCCCGCAGCACCTCCCCGGATGTAGGTCTGGGCCCTGGGCAGAAGGCAGCCCCTCCATTCCCAGGCCTCCACGAGGAGCCTGAGTGCCTCAGGCCAGGTTGCCTGTGACCCTCCGGAACAGGGGGAAAGAGGAAATACAAGTTTGGCAGCATCGTTGACATCCTTCCCTTCCCCTCCTCATTTTTCAGGTGCCTTGCCTTCTCCTCTCCTGAATTACACACTCCATGCCCCTTGTTCCTCCTTTCTCCCCTCCGCCCCCACATTTTTCTTTGCCATTCTTGCCCTTGACTCTGTTGCAGAGCATGTGATGGGAAGAAGTCAGGTGTGAAGGGAGCTGTGTGTATTCACAGGCAGCACTCCCTGCCCCCCTGTCCCCAGGTGAGGAGCAGAAGGACGCTGGCGGCAACAGCTCTGCTCCGTTCCCCTCTTAGGGCCAGTGCCTCTGGTCCCGCACAAGCCAGACACTAGTAGAAAAACAGCTCATCTGGAAGAATTCTTGGCTGCATGGTGAAAGCGCAGTCTGGGGTGAGCCAAGCAGCAGCCCCAGGTGCCAGCGCCTGCAGCTTTCCACAAATGGGTTGAAATGGGTCACAGGTGCTGGGCCACACACTGGGCAGGCAGACCCTCTCCTTGAGGACCCAGTCCGCTTAAAGGGAGGAGGAAGAAAGGCGGGTTCTCAGAGGTAGTGAGTTCCCCAGCCCGATGGGTGGTGGGTGCTTAGTTAGGGTTGGCTGAATCGCGTTGAAAGTATCAGTGCACAGCCAGGAGCCGGGGTCGGTCCTTGCTGCCTGTGATCCCTTTCCTTGGACAGCAGAGGAAGCGGGGGAAGTAAGTGGCTCCGCAAAGAATGGAGAAAGCAAGCGATAGGACATTGGCAAGCCTGGGTTCTCTTGCCAGACCTGACGCTCAGGAGAAGGTTGTACGGGTGCTTTCTAGAAGTGGGAGGCCTCGGCCAGCTGTGGCCAGTCCGGGAGAGCGGGAGAGCCTCGGAGAGGACACTGCAGTGCCCGGAAGTCTGACCGGGCCTGCTGTCTCCCTTGTCCCCAGCAGAAGACAGAGCAGAGGCCTCGGCTGCAGCGCTGAACCTGGCCCCAGGCAGCATCGGGAGCATCAGCATGTCTGTGGACATCGACGGCACCACCTACGCGGGTGAGGCTCTTGGAGCTCCGAGGGAGATCACAGCGTGGCAGCCCTGGCTGGCCCCACTTATCACCCTCCTGTCTGAACCCCTTCCTGAGGAAGGCTTTCTTGCATGTAGTCTCAAGGTTCCAAAGGTTAAGTGGTTTTTCCCGCCTAGGAGAAGCTGAGGGTTACCAACCAGAGGACAGATTCCCCACCCCCACCCCCCCCCCGCTTTGACAGAACGATAGAAACCCTCTGTCTGACCCTTTTGGACCAATGGCTGGCTCGTTAATTGCAACCGTCCTTCAGTGTGAAGCCCCATAATCCACTCCATACCCATGCCCTAAACATCGTGTCATAAGCCACCCCGCCACTGCTGTCCCAGTCCTGTGACACCCGCTCTCGGACCGGCTCGACCCCGCTCTCCCTAAACACCGCCTGTCTTTCCCTCTCTGTAAAAGAGACCAAGGGCTGGCACTTAGGCAGAGGAATCTGAATGCGGCAGAAGCAGCCCATTTGTAGGGTTTTGCCCAGGCCTTCACAGTCGTCCCTCTCAGTCTAGTTGGACAGTGGTTTGTTTGCTGGCCTGTTGGTTTAGCACCTCTACCAAGTCTTTCCAGTTGCTGGAAACCAGTCCTTTCCCCACCCCCATTTCTTTGGTTTAGGTGTGAGGTTGAGAACAAGCCCAGCGACTCTTACTAAGAGTAGCTTGATGAGTGGGGCCACAGGGCCCGGGAGGTGCCTGGTGGAGAGACTTTAAAGCCGCACCTTCCATCTCCCTGGGGGCATATCCTCAGGGCATGTTCTGTCCCTTTGAATGCTCCTGGGGGTGGGGCTGGGGGCTGGGCTCCCGTGGGGCAGGCCTCATGCTCTGGATCTCTGCTGGGCCTCCAGCAGTGGGCACAGGGTTGCAGCCAGGAAAGGGACAGAGTTCCTCGAGGCAGCCCACAGAGAAGAGCGATGCCAGATTGCCTTGCCAGTCACCGCATGGCTGGTGCTTCAGAGGCCACATTCAGAGGTCTCTGCCTGACATGGGGGCCCCTCAAGGAGACCCCAGCAAGCCAGCAGGCAAGGCCTAAGTGCTCTTTGCCATCTGGTGGTGTTCGATGGTCTAGGAGGCTTGGCTTGGGGGCTGTGAGTGGGTCCACGGAGGAAGCAGAGAAGGAGGGGATTCGTGTCTGGAGCTGATAATCCTCTCATCCTCTCAGGAGAAAGGAGGAGATAGCACGTCCTCTCAGAATGGGGAGCAGTCAGAGGTGAAGGTTCCCCGGACCTCACCTGCCTCAACCTGTCCCACCTGTGCCCTTTGTCAGTGGGTTTGCAAGTCGCGCAGGCCAGGAACCAGGAAGTTGTTCCCAAGAGCCCCCAGAGCCGAGCAGACCCCCCCTACTCTGCCGTCTCCCACTCTCCTGCCACCCCACACCGCTGCTACGCTGGTTTGGGCCTCTCCCCACTGTTGGAGTAGCTTCCTTGCAGGCCTCCATCACCCCAATTCCTCCCCGCCGCACAGAGAGCATTTTACAACACCGATCTCATCATGTCCCTCCCCTTAAAACGTCCAGGGGCGTCACCGCTACCGCGGTGTAGGGTAACACCTGCCTCCTGAGACGCATACAGGCCTCCTGTGTCTCCAGCCTCACCTGCCACCAGGCCTTGCCTTGGCACCCCTCCTCCTGCTCCTGAGTCCACGCTGCCAGGCAGCCTCCCCGCCGCAGCTCTGTCACAGCTCTGCCTGGCACGCCAGTCCTTCCTTCGGCTGCTCTTCCTGCCAGCCCAGCCCAGGCATGCTCTCCCCTGGAGCCTTTCCTGACCGGCTCGCCCCTGCCTTCTGACACCTTCCCTTGGTCCTCACCAGCCCCGAGGGAGGGGAGCAGCACCCGCAGAGCACTGGTTTACCTCTTCTGCCCCCCCGCCGGCCCGTGAGCACCTGAGAGGGCAGGTGTTCCGGACTGCGGTCGGTGGCCGGCGCGGTGCACACGTGCGGGGGCAGCACGCCTGCCGCGTCTCCTCAGCGGCTCACACTCGCTCCCCCCTCCCCCGCCAGGTGTGCTGTTTGCCCAGAAGCCCGTGGTCCACCTCATCGCGGGGCCCGCCCCCCAGAGTGTGGGTGGCAGCGCCAGCGGCAGCAGCAGCTCTCACTGCTCGCCAAGTCCTACCTCGTCCCGGGGCACCCCCAGCGCCGAGCCCTCCACCAGCTGGTCCCTCTGAGGGGCAGGACCCGGCTCCCCGCACCCCACTCTCCTGTCGAGAGCGGAGGAGGTTGATGCACAGAATTTACCTCATCTCACGGAGCCCATGTCAAACACCATTTGGCCAGATGTTGAGAGTTTGGACATGTCCGTCTGTCCAGGCTCCGTTCAGGTCCTGCTGTACTCTGGGGACAGGGAGAGCTGCAGGGGCAGGACAGGGCAGCGTTGTCCAATCAGGGATCGTCCTGGAGAACCGGGCGGGGTCTGCGGGCGTCCAGCTTCCTCCCGGGTTCCCAGGCCACCTCCCGTCCCGGGCACAGTGTATTGACAATCTGTAAGCCGGCACAGGGCTGGAGGCCCTCCACAGCCCTTCCCCTTTAATTTATTGCCCTTCCCCTGCCTTCTGCCGTGACCCCAGGGTCACTGGCCTTTTCCCTTGCTCAGTCCTCCAATCTTTAACTCCCACGTGGGGCTACTAGGGGCCAAGACCATGCCTTCGCGGCCCTTCTCTGCTGAGCATGGGATGGGGCCCTCCTAACCCACCCTGCCTACCATGTTTGGTTCCAGGGGTGTGGGTGCCTCATTCAAGTCTTGAAGCAGTCCTCAGGGCCCCACACTCCCCTTTTAGTGCTCCCAGGAAGGGGCACACGAGGGCAGTCCTCAAGTCCCAGGGCTTACCGGGTACCTGCTGAGGGAGAGGCAGAGCCTCAGGGGGCTGCCCAGGCAGGCCCTGGCACCCGTTTCACACTGACCCTTTTCTGGCCCTCCCAGACCTCACGCCCTCACTCGCCCATGTTGGCCAGCTTTCCCAAGAACAGCCCACTTGTCCCTTGGGCCCTCCCTTCTCATGGGGCCACCTCAGCCCTAGCACCCCCAAACCTGCTGATGTCAGGTTCGTCGAAATACCTCAGATTTGTAATTGTTGATGTTTGATTCTTCAGGAAGTATTTGCATCTCTGAAATCTTTTTTATATGTGTTTTGCTGACTTTCTTGTTTTTAATTTTTATTGTTGTTATTGTAGCACCAAAGAAATGAAAGCAGATCACCCCCAAAACCGAGCAAACATTTGGTACCCCAGCCCCTCCAGCCCTTCACTAAGACCCCAGTGAGGGGGCGGGGAGGCAGGCAGGAGAGATGACTCAGGGATCACAGTGGCGGGGGAAGCGGGGGAACGAGAGGCCTGTGCTCAGGAAGGTGGGGTCCTGGGATCACACAGTTTGGGAGATGGCCCTTGACCCGTTTCCTGGCGGAGCAGAGCTTGTCCCGCACCCCTCCCTGGCTCCCCAGGGTGGGGCCAGAACGTTTGCGCTTCACTCAGCAGTCCCATCTCAGGGTAGGGGCAGGCCGGAGAGGCTGAGCCACCCCAGGGGATAAGGAACGCTGTGAACTCCGTCCTCCTCTGTGTCCCTGGTCTGGGGCAGGCTGCTCCCATGTTGGAAAGATGAGTGATTGTCACACAAGGCTCACCTCTCATTGAGTATGCCCTGCAGAGCTCAGAACACCACCCACTGTGATGTCATCGGGCTCTGGTGTGACAGGCCACGCCGCCGGCAGGAGCCCTCCCACGGCTAGCGTTCGGCCCCCGTCTACGAAAGGAAAGGGAAATC
This sequence comes from Ursus maritimus, assembly GCF_017311325.1. NCBI lineage: Eukaryota > Metazoa > Chordata > Mammalia > Carnivora > Ursidae > Ursus > Ursus maritimus. The sequence continues at coordinate 29,614,692 of NW_024425230.1, read as the reverse complement.
AAAAGCTTGAGCACAAAACAGCTACCTCAGCCCGGTAAGCTGCAGCTCTGCTGGACTGCGTCTTCTCGCTCCCCACCCCAGCCTTCCGCACACTCGCTCTCACACACACACTCACACAGCCCCGTCCACTGGGGCCTGACCCTCTTCTGGCCTCAGGAGCCGTCCCCACCTTTCCCACCAGGTAAGCGCAGGTGGTGGGTGGAGAAGGGCATCTGGGATCTGGTGCCAGGAGGAGCCCAGTTGGCTGGCGCTGGGTGCACTTGAAAGTGTCGCAACATTTGGCCAGTGTGTCTTTCTCAGGGGTTTGGTCACGAAGGATGGACTCTTCCCAGCCGGAGGACGCAGGGACAGCGCACTGTGGCTTTCTGGTCATTGGATCCTCTCCCCATCCCCAGGCAGCTTGAAAGCCCATGAGTGGGGATGCCAGCAGGTGTCCCAGGAGCAGGGCCCCAGGCAAGAGAAGCTTTCCCTGAAGGCCACAGGGCAGGCTGTGGGCCAGGGCCGCTCTGGCCGCCCTCCCCTCCCGTCCATGTGTACTCTGATCAGGAAATGTGCTAGCACATGGGTAGCCTAGGCAGTGATAAATACCTCAGACGTCCTCTCGCAGCAAGTGTCTGTATATGTGGTGGTTTTTTTCTATCTTACATGTTCTCGAATGTTTATATTTCAATAAACCTCTACCTCTTCACACAAGCAGGTCTCTCAGGTGCTTTCTGTGACTCTCCCAATGGGCAGCGAGACCCCAGAGTGCCCAACCCGTGATGCACATCCTGTGGCTGCGATCTGGTTCTGGTGCCACCGAGAGAAACGGGCAGGGAGGGAAAGCATGGGAGATCCGGAGCTGCCCTCCTCCACAACAATACACACCTCACTGGTCCGTGCCGCTCCGAGGCCCACAAATGGGGACCTCTTTGCCTTCTGGAAGTGCTAGCAAGTCAGGGAGACACTGGGGCAGTCTTGAGCCTCTCTCACTGATTTCTTTCTTTTCTTTTCTTTTCTTTCTTTCTTTTTTTCTTTCTTTCTTTCTTTTTCTTTCTTTCTCTTTCTTTCTTTCTTTCTTTCTTTCTTTCTTTCTTTCTTTCTTTCTTTCTTTCTTTCTTTCTTTCTTTTTTTTTTTTTTTTTTTTTTTTTTTTTTTTTTTTTTTTTGACAGAGACAGCCAGCGAGAGAGGGAACACAAGCAGGGGGAGTCGGAGAGGAAGAAGCAGGCTCCCAGCAGAGGAGCCTGATGGGCTCGATCCCAGGACCCTGGGATCACGCCCTGAGCCAGAGGCAGACACTTAATGACTGAGCCACCCAGGCGCCCCACTCTCTCACTGATCTCTAAACACCTTTTGAAAGAAATGATCAGTCCTTTAGTGCTTTTTTTTTTTTTAATATTTATTGATTTGAGCAAGAGAGAGCAGAAGTGGGGGGGGAGGGAGAAGCAGACTCCCCACAGAGCAGGGAGCTCAACTCGGTGCTCAGTCCCAGGACCTCAGGATCACACTTAACTGACTGAGCCTCCCAGGTGCCTTTTTAGTGCTTTCTAAAAAAGTAATCTCTTCACCCAACGTGGGGCTCAAACCCACAACCCTGAAATCGAGTTGCCCACTCCACCTGAGCCAGTCAGGCACCCCTAGTCCTTTAATAACTGGTAACCAGTAGTTGGTATCACACCTGACAGCTTCCTGTGACACAGCAGGGGCTGCCACGTGTAGCCGCAGCGGCCCTAGCCTATGAGAGTGCAGAGATGAGAAGCAGGGTCCAGAGACCTTCAAGGTGGGAACAGTGCACAGTGACTGCAGGGGGGATGCTGAGGGAGAAAGTGGCAGATGAGTAAGGCTCCTGACAGACCTGGAGAATCTAGGAAGAACAAGGCGCCAGGCCACTCAACCTGGAGAATCTAGGAAGAACAAGGCGCCAGGCCACTCAATTTTTTTTTTTTTAAGATTTTATTTATTCATTTGACAGAGACAGGCAGCGAGAGAAGGAACACAAGCAGTGGGAGCGGGAGAGGAAGAAGCAGGCTCCCAGCGGAGGAGCCTGATGTGGGGCTCGATCCCAAAGCACCGGGATCACGCCCTGAGCTGAAGGCAGTCGCTTAACGACTGCACCACCCAGGCGCCCCTGTCCCATTTCAAATTAAAACACAAGACTATCGTAAAGACCTTGAGCAAGGGAAGAATTTCTCAAATTAGACCCTCCAAAAGAGTTTACCAAAAGATACTGGTATTTAAAATGACAAACTTGAGGGGAGGTTCTGGGTGGCTCAGTTGGTTCAGCCTCTGCCTTAGTCTTAGGTCATGATCTCAGGGTCCGGCTTCCTGCTCGGCGGGGAGTCTGCTTCTCCCTTTCCCTCTGCCTGCCTCTCCCGCTGCTTATGCACACGCGTGCGCTCTCTCTCTCTCTCTCTCTCTGTGTCAAATAAATGAATAAAATATTTTAAAAATCAGAGGTTTTTAAATAAAATGACAACCTGGGAGAAGACGCAACACAAAATGAACGCTAGCCAGAATGGTGTGTGCGTGGTTGTGTGTGTGTGTTTTAATGCTTATTGTTAAAAGCAAAAAGAAGGGGGTGACTGAGTGGCTCAGTCGACAAGCGACAAGCGTCTGCCTTCAGCTCAGGTCATGATCCCAGCATCGGGCTCCCTGCTAGGCAAGCCTGCTTCTCCCTGTCCTCCTGCCTGCTGCTCCCCCTGCTGTTCTCTCTCTCTCTCTCTCTCTCTCTCTCTCTCTCTCTCTCCTCCCTCTCTCTCTCTCTCTCTCTCTGTCAAAATCTTAAAAAAAAAAAAAAGTGAAAAGAAGGGTTGGGGAGAGGGGGCAAAGTCACGAACAGGTGTTTTGTAGAAGAGGAAATACAAATGGCTGGACCTCATTGTGATCAGGGAAATGCATAGAAAACCATTCTACGCCATCAGATTGGCACAAACTTTAGTCTTCCAATATACCAGGTCTCGGCAGGGATGGGGAGGAATGGCAGCTCTCACAGACTGCCAAGAGAGTGTAAATTAGTCTAACCACTTTGGAAAACACTTTGACATTATCTAGTAAAGTGACACAGGCCCAGCAATTCTGCTCCTAGGTTTGTACCCCAGAGGAACTGCAAGGATCCCCCAGGAGAACTGACAGCAAATTTCTGAAGGCTGGTGTGTGCTGTTTTAAATTCTAAGCAAGAATTAACTCCTTGGATCCTCTACACATTTATGAGATGGGACTATTATCCCCATTTTACACATGAGGAATCCGAGGCACTCAGAAGTTGAGTAACTAGCCTGAGGTCCTATAGCTAGTGAAAAGAACTTGCAGGGGTTCTGATTCATGGCGACAGAGCCCAGTGTCTGCCCTCCCTGCCACTGCTAAGCATTCTATACACACTGTCTCATTTCCACGCCACCCATACCCCTATGAGGCAGTGACTTTGTTCATTTTACAGATGAAGAAACTGAAGAGAAGTGTGCTAGAAGTCACACATCTAGTGAATGGCAGGGCTGGGAACGGAGTCTAATCAGCTGCCCTAATCTCTCCTGCATGTGCCTGCCTTCAGTGAGGGGCAGGGGCGACGAAGCAGAGGTTGGAGGGGGTGTTTAGTTGTCCCAAGTCTCCGTTCTGCCCACGTCCCCCTTGCTCTGCATAACCGGGAGTCACCTGCCGGCCACTAGCAGCCCCAGGGTTCTCCCGGAGTAGCCGCCCGGGCTCCGCGTCGCAACCTTCCCCCACCTCATTGGCCAGGGCTGGTCACGTGCCCTCCACGTAGCCAATGGGGGCAAGGAGGCGGGGTGACCAGGCGTGGCGCGGGGAGGGAAGTCCGGACGCCCACTGCGCCTTGCCTGACGGTCCCCGTCCAGAAGGAAAGGGGAGTTGGTGGCCTGCGGCTGCTGAAAGAAAGATCGGAATCATCACCGGAGGGAAGGGAAGAAGGAACCGACCAGAGAAGCAGGAGCGGGATGAGTGGGGGCCCTGCTGCGCTTGGAAACAGTGAGGTACGAAGCCCGACAGCAGCTGGGAAACAGAGACAGACAAGAAGGCCAAGGGGGTGGCGGGGTCGCCCTCTGTGCCAGGAAGCAAAGAGGAGCCGGTCTGCGGGAGTGAGCCGGTGGAGGGTGGGTGCCTGGCCTGAAGAGAGGGCCCTCCGGGAGGGCAGCGCTCTGGTTTGGAGCGCACTGGGTCCTTGACAGGGGACCCAAAGCTCTCGGGCCCATGTAAGCAGAAAGGAGAGGGATTTATTTTCGGGGTGTGGAGGAGCCCAAGGACAGCGGGACCTGGGGCTGGCCTCAGCAAGCGCTGCCCATGGAAGGTACTCCTCTCCTTCTGAAGACCAGCTCACCCTGCTGCCCAGACCACAGAGCAACGTGACATGACCATCCCAAAGGTCAAGTTTATGTCTTCTCCATACAAGAGACCTCCTGGGCTGAACCAAAATCTCTCCATCCCAATTCCACTTCCTGGGAATTGTCGGCTCCATTTGCTCTCACTGAAATTCAGCTTTTTCCACTGTGAAAAACAGATCAGTTGACAGTTCCCAAGTTCTCTCTGTGTCCAGTCTTCAGCCCTGGAGAGACTACGATTTTGTCTCCAGTCTAGTGATCAGGAAGGGCCCATTGGCTCAGCTGGGCTCGGGACCCAGTGCTGGACCCATCCACTGAGAACTCAGCAGCCCGCACAGCAGTGGTGTGAATGGCAGGGAGGGCAGAGAACATTTTGCAGAAGACGACGCTGGAGAAACAATCTCAGAAGTGTTCTGTCCTTCCACCCTGCCAGAGTCCCCGTCTGCAAAACTCTGCTTCAGTTAGGTCAGTAGATGGAGGGCGTATAGAGTGACGGAGTTGCGTAGGATTCCGATTCTGGAAGCACATGGCCCAGCTGACAAAGCTCTGTAGGGCAAGGAAACACACAGCAGAGTGGGGAAGGAAGTTCAGAAAGAGAAAAATGGCCAGGTGACCTCGAGGGAGGTTAACTCTAAGCCGGCCTTGCCTGTGGCCATTGAAGATGGCCATTCTATCAAGCTCAGAAACTGAGAAACCACCTTTCTGGGACAGGTTAGGGGAACCAGGCAGCTTAGCTGCTGTTTTGCTGTGTGACTTTGGGCACGTTACTGCCCTTGTCTGGGCAGTTTCCCTATCTGTAAAATGGGGACTATAGAGTGATCTGAGACAGAAGTGAATCAGAACTCACTTTGAAAACTCTAAAGCCCAGTGCCCAAGGCCTTCCCCAGTAAGGCAGAAGGTCCATGGTCATCCTTCTGCCGGCAGCAGAGCGGTGAATGGATCCACCAAGCCCCACGAGGACCCCAGCACCCCACTGGCCACTCCCTGCCCAGCTCTACTCCTAGCCACAAGGGTCCCCCTGGGAAAGAGCAGGTGGCCTCATCCACCGAGAGTCAGGAACTTTGTGCCAACATGGGCATTTCAGGCCCTATGGCAGGCAGGGGACAGGGAGGCTTCTGACCACAGCCACCTATGACAGGTCCCATGGCTCAGGCCTGACACAAACCCTGGCATGGGGGGCTAAAGGCATAACCATACAGGCCTCCCCTCAACCCAGGGAGTCCTTGCCCACTCTTGGTTCCTGAAGCCTGTCAGTCCGCTGTCAGCTCACTGAGGCACAGGGCTGACCTCAGTCTCTTGTGTGGCAGAGTGAAGCTGTGAGCCTCTACCCTGGTGGCTCTAGGCCTCAGTCTCCACACCACCTTTCTCCCCCAGTCTGGGCATTGCCCCAGTTGCCAGCTTTTCTCAGACCTCTCCTCCCTGGCTCTTGGACTTTGTCTGACATCTGAGGACAGATGAAGCGGCATCTGACCCCGTAGAGGGCAGAGAGGCAGGACAGGTACCAGGTGTGGAGTAACTCCAGCTCTACTCAGGGAAGGGGAGGCAAGCTGAGGAATCAATTCAGAACCAGCAAAGTCCCAAGCTGGAAGGACCCTTTGTTCCTGTTTCCCCCTCCAGCTTGCAGATGGGGAGACAGAGGCAGAGAAACTGGGCCTGGGTCCCCCAGGGAGGCAGGGGTCTGCCTGCTCCTCTGGAGAGACCCAGCTGTTACCTTCAGGGGTTGAGAGGTGGCTGGAGGTTCCTGCCCTCCCGGTGCTGGAATGCTCAGAGCTGTACCAGACCCTGTTCCCAGCCTGAGGGTCAGAACTCTTGGGGTCTCCCAGGTCCCACCGGCAGATATGACCGCATTCTCTAGGGATCCCCAGAGAGCAGTTGAGGGAAAAGATATAGGAGTCCCCAGCCCATGAGGCTCGCCCATGAGGCTCCTCCATGCAGGGTCAGAAAGATGAGGACCTCCGTGGTATTCAAGCATAAAGCAGGAGCTGCTCCGGGCAGTGCAACATGCTACGTTGTCTGTCATTGGCGGCTGCATATTACACATTGTTTCCTGAGTTTATTAATTGTGAACAATGCCTTGTTGATGAAATACTGGAGAAACAGACTTAGTGACTAAAGCCCTATATGCGGGGGTCTTGGGCACACCTCCACCGTTCTATGACTTTAGTACTGACCCTACCTGGACCCCAGGGGACACTCAGGGGGACCAGCAGCAGGCACTGAGCCAGGTGCACTGTCTCACGTAATCCTCACATCATCCTCTGAGGTAGGTAGGATGGTATCCCCATTTTACAGATGAGGAGACTAAGGCCCCGAGAAGGCAGACTTGCTCATTCCTCACTGAGTGGGTGAGTGGTGGAGCCGACACGAGCACAGGACTCTTTGGCTCTGAACGCCACTCTCCTTTCATTTGTGACCGCAGGCCCAGGAACCCAGAAGTCCTAACACCCTGTCCCTCCAGAGCCCACCTAGCCATGCCCCTCCTGCTTCTCCCCCTGTGCTCCCCTCCTCAGAGAGAAGGCAGGCCAAGAGATACATCAAGCCCCAGGCCTGCAACTGTGTCCCCCGGCCCCTGCCCAGGGGATGAGAGGGCTCTCTCAGCGTGTCTCCGGATGCCCTCTCCTGTCTATCCCAAATCCTTATGGAAAGGAGAAGAGCTGTGAGCACCTCTGTGAGGGAAGGAGATTTCTTCCCGCAGAGCCCCTCAGATCCGGGTACCCCTCCCTCCATGGTCCTCACTTTTCTACCAGCTCCTGCTCCAGGGCCCTCAGCTGCTGCTCTAGCCCCAGCTTCTTGGCAAGGCTCTCTGCCACCTTGGGGAGGAGGGCAGAGAGGCAGTGAGAGGTGGGGAGGGGTTTGACCGAGTCTGGGAGGGGCAGATCAGGGGCACGTGGGATGAGCATAGGGGACTGTAGGCCCCCTGGGCATGCAGGCCCGGCAGAGGCACAGAGGCGAAGCAGTGCTGAATACTGGGTTCTGGGCACCCTCTGAGGCCAGCTGCTGAGCCCCTCCAGCTCCGGATCCCAGATTCTCTGGAGCTCAGCTCACAACCAGGCCAGCTCCAAGCCCACCTCTTTCAGGGAAGTCTGGGCAAGGGGGGCGGGGAGAGGAGGTCATTGGCTCCTAACCTGATCTGGTGCCTCAGGACATCACCCCACTCTGGTCCCGGAGCCCCATTCTCACAGGGGCCTGCCTGGGACCCTGCCTTGACCCAAACAAGGGGCATAATGGCCATCAGGTGCTGGGAGAGGCTGATAGAACAGCACTTGGGGGAGGGAGCACGATGCCCTCATATTCCCGCGTATCCAAAAATACAAATGGGTGATACTCCCTCAGTGCTCCCCATAGGCTACACCACCCAGCCTGAGGGCTCTTGAGAGGACACCAGGTCTCCAAACCCTCCCCATCTCCAGATCCTCCCGTCTCCCTGCATGCAGGCCCTGGCCTGCAAAGCCTTAGCCCTGATGCACTTTGCATTGATTGGTAAGCCCACCCTGTGTGCCCGGGCCCCTCCCAGGGCCACCCCGCAACAGTGCAAGGGTGGCACCACCAGGCGCTCCAGCCTGGGATGGGTCTACGGTCTGCTCTTGGCCCTCAGTGAGCACACCCTGATCCCAAGTCACTTGTTCCAACAGGCCAGGCACCCCACCCTCCCTGCCTCCTGAATTCAGCCCTGCCTTCACCTCCCCACATGGCCTTGGTCTCAGCTACTCTGGTCCCTGGTCACCAGGGCCCAGTGTGGTCTTAGAGGGCCTGGGCCACACAGCAAAGATGGATCAGAGTCTTGTCCTCTGCCTGAGGAGCCCCATCTCTAGCCCTGCCCCCACCTTGATCTGAGGGAGGGCAGCCAGGACCCCAACCAGCTTTTACCTCCTGTGGGGGCAGGAGGAGCTCCTGCCCTGCCTGCCCCCGAGCTCTCCCCTCTGCCTCTGGTGGTGCCCACCCTCAACACTCCTTGGCTCCTCTGCCAGCTTTGGCTCTGGCAGCTCCTGGGGCCTGGTAGGGACAGCAAGATCTGTCCCTTCGTCCCCATCCCATTCTGAGCATCATTAGCCCACCCAAGGCCAGTGGGCCACTCGGCTGGGGCACAGGCCCAGTTCTTAAGAGCTGGAGATAGTGTGACCCGGGGAGAGTGACCCACTGGGTAAACCAAACAGGGTCATAGGATCAGTGAGGATCAGAACCCCTGAGTAGTGCCGACACCTCGCCCAGTGTACCGACGAAGAGCTGAGCCAAGACAGCCATGGCCACCAGGCCACAGCCTCATCTGTGTCCTTAGGAACCCTGTCCTCCCCACCTGGGGGGCCCAGGGAGGATTCCACAGGGACCTCCCCGACAGGCTGTGTGGCAGAAGCTGAGGAGAGTGTGCTTGACTGGTGCCCACTCAGCAGGTGCCAGTCTGGTTCCCAGACCTCTGCAGGGGGCCTAAGGGTGGAGTGGAGCTCACCTGTCCTGTGCAGATTCTGGGGGCTTGCCCGGGGGCTCTGCTGTGGCCTGTGCCTGTGGGAAGAGAGCGGGTGGCTAGGACTCAGGGACACTGGCCTCCCTTCTAGACTGTATTGTCCAAGTTCTCCTTTTTGTTCTGGGCTGTGGGCAGTCCCGGGCCACGCTGACCTGAGGGAACCCCAGGCAGCCTTTAGCTCTTCCCCACCTTCCACCTCTAGATCCTGGCAGCCATCTGGCTTTTCTTCCCCAGAGCCTGCATCTTGCTCTGTTGCTGGTCCATCTGAGGGGACCCCCACCCTATCCTCTCATGCCCATAAACTCACACAGGCTCTTGGGTCTAGGTTGGGCCTGGCCTGCAAACGGGAGCCCGATCCCCAGCCTGGACCCGAGCCTGCGGGGGCTCACTGAGCCGTGCCCACCCCTCCTCACAGTGGCCCCTCCTGTGGCCCCTCCAGTCTTTCTGCAGCTGTGTCCGGGGCCTGGGGTTAAATGAGGGGAAGAGCAAGACAACAGCTAGGTCCCCAAGATCTCAAGTCATACCCAACCCACCCAACAGGAAGGTAGAGGGAAGCAAATGGGGAGGTGTTACGGGTTAACTGTATACTCCCTGCAAGAGCTATGTTTGTGTTTAACCCCAAGGACCTCAGAATGTGACCTTATTTAGAGATAAGGTCTTTGCAGAGGTAATCAAGGTAACATGAAGCCATTAGAGACAGCCCTAATCTAATCTGACTGGTGTTCTTCTAAAAGGGAACTCTGGGGACACACACTCACACACACACACACCCGGGAGCTCCTTGTGAACAGGAAGGCTGAGGCTGGGGGGATGCGTCCCCAAGCCGAGGAACAGCAGGGACTGGCAGCCGCCCCCAGAGCCTGGGAGAGGCAGGCCGATGCCCCTACAGCCCTCAGAAGGCACCGCCCCTGCCGGCACCTCCTCCCAGACTTCCCACCTCCTGAGCTGTGAGACGCGAAGTGTCTGTCGCTTACGCTCCCCCCACCCGGGCTGTGGCACTTGGCACTTGTCGGGGCAGCGTTACCACACTACCACAGACGGGGAATGAGGCAGTTCCCCGGGGCCCAGCAGGGCCCTGTTGGGAAAGGGGCCGTCCTCCTCGAGGCAGCCATGCCTGCCCAGCCTGAAGCGTGGACGGATAGCAGCGAATGTTCTGTGGCTGCATGCCGACCCCGCTCTGAGCCTTTTACATGCTTGCTGGACTGAGCCGTCATCCTCAGCTCAGGGAGAACTGGAACTGTTCCTGGTGTCTGTCTGTCTGTCTGTTTACAGAGGAGGCCCAGAGAGGGAGAGTAACTTGCCCAAGGTCACGTAGCAAGCACACTGTGGAGGCAGGATTTCTGCCCAGGATTCATGCTCCAGAGCTCAGAATCTTACCACTGATTTGGGGACAGTGAAGAGCACAGAATCCTGGGATTGGGCAGAGGAAGACAGACTGAGGGAGAGCCCTGGAAAGGGTCAGGTAGGAGCTGAGGTTGGGGATGGGATGGAGATGGAGGATGCTGGAGGCCCTGGGAGCCCCTCATGCCTCTTGCCAGCCAGCTGTTGCCCAGTCTCCCTGAGAGCCTCTGCCCTGCTGTGACTTTGGCCAATTGGTTGCTCCCCACCAGACCCTTGCCCATGACCCAGGGTGGAATTCTAGGCCACCCTCCCTGGACAGGCGCAGAGCCCGGGGCATCCACTTGCTCACACAAGGGGAGTCCTGGGCAGGCCTCCCTGGTGAATGGAGAGAAATGGCCTACGCTGTCCCTGAGAAGCAGAGGACTAGAAGGCCTGGAGTTGGGGCCTACATGGACAACTGTTTACCGGTCCTTTGCAGGTCGTTTGCATAGGGCCCACCCTGCACCACTTCCTTCTGGGCACCTGAATGTGCCCCGAGGGCCCACCCTCCGGCACTATGTGCTGTCTCACGCCGTTGTCCACTGCAGACCCCCGTCTTGACTAGCATGCACACCCCAGAAAGCATAGTCTCTCACCAGGCCCCGAGGAAGGAAGCTCTGATCCTCAGGGGTCTGGGTTGAGAACAGACAAAAACTTGAGATTTCTTTCTGTACAAACACGCAGTTGCAGACAATCACTGCAAATTTGCTTCCCTGAGGAACTAACAGCCCTCCCTGAGCAAAGCTCTGGACCCCAGTTTGAGATACAGTGATTTAGACCAACCCCACATTTAATGAGCCCAAGGCCAGCTAAGCAGTGCTTCTAAGACCTTCCCTCACGCTCCTTCCAGCTGGATCAACAGATCAGCCCCGCTGCGGCAGAGCGCGCCCCCATCCTGGGCCCTTGCAGCTCTCCATCCCTGGGCCTCCCAGCCACCACCTTGCTGACTCTGCTTCTGTGTGTCTGTGTGCACATCTGGGAGCATGTTTGTGTCTCTAGGGCCATGGGTGGGTGTGTGTCCACCAGTCTGTCTGCTTGTGCACCCAAATGTTTGCTCTGGGGGACTAAGGGAGGGCACCAGCCGGAAGGAGGCGGTCACCAAACTGGAGTGCAAGTCTGGTGGACAGGGCCCAGGACACCTAAGCCCTTGCTCTGGCCCCTGTTGCACATTTCACCCCCTCACCCGCTCTACTTCTCAGCTGGGTCAGGGACTGTTCACAGCACTGCCACCTCCACGCCTCTCGTCTTTGGGTTTGCATGTGCTCCTCCCTCTTGCTGAAATGCCCTTCATTCCTTCGCTGAGGATGCCTGTTCATCCTTCCATGATGGTTCAGAGGCTCCGAAATCCCCTCGATGCAGAGGACCTACCCATCTGCTGCCCTCCTCTCCAACTCCCACAATGCCTTTCCCTGCAGCAGGCATATTAAATTGTAATTGCTCACTTGATGATTGTGTGGCCCCAAACCACAAGCTTTTGGGGACAAGGAGTGGTCTGATCTGACTTTGGTTCTCCTGTGCACAGAAGAGGGCCAGACACGTAGTGGATGTTCAGTGAAATTACGCTAAATGGATGGATGCCTGGATGGATGCCTGGGTGTGTGGTTGGCTGGGTGGAACATAATGAGGAAGCCGCAGCAGAAGGTCAGCAAGTGTAGGGTAAAGCTAGGGGGCATCCTCAGAGCAGGAAGAGACTAAGTGGCCTGCAGTAGGGAAGACTGGACAGGGGGGAAGAGAGTGAGGAGGAGGGGCCTGTAAAGGAGGGAGAGGAAGGTGGACAGAGGGCACCCAGCTGGGGAGGCCAGGCCTCACTCTATCTCTGGCAGCTCCTCTTTAAAGTTCAGGGCAAATGCCACCTCGTGCTCGTGTGCCTTCCAGGATTTGGCCACCTTCTGATGTGATTCTTCCGCCTCTAGCTTTCCCTGCAGGGGCACTGGTACTTCCTGGGCCTGGAGGGTGCTAGTAGAAACGGAGCAGGCTGGACACTGCATGGGCCCCAGATCGCCCCAACCCATTTTCAGTGGTTTCTTTCCAAGTTGCACAGATGTCCTCACGATGTCTCACTGGCTGGGATGGGGACGGGGGCAGAGATGCCTCCTCTGTGGCCCCTACCCCCCCCCCACACACACACGCGCGCGCAGCCTCTGTCCTGGACCCTTCCACTCCCGAGCATCCTGACTTGAGCCCAGCAGCTAAGGTCATCTAGCCTCTCCCCTCGCCCCACCCCCCAGCCTGGCCCTGGGCCAGCAGCAGGGGCTTGCCCATGTGTGGCAGAGACAGGACTTGTTGAAGCTGAAAGATTTCCCACATGCTCCCCTAAAACAGCCAAAATGGACAGCCAGGAGTGTCGATGCCTGGGGAAAGGAGCTTGGCTTTGGCCACATGGTTCAGGGTTTGGGGTTCTGGACTGTTCCAGCTGGATACAGAGGCTGGCCCACCTCCTGCCTACAGGGTCATCTCACCCAGTGTGGGAGCAGGACACCCACTCCAGCTTGGACAATCTGAGGGTAGGC
>NW_024425230.1:29595578-29602020 GCF_017311325.1 Ursus maritimus | reverse complement strand
GGCACTTGCCGGGTCTCAACACTGCTCTCCCCGCATGAGCCTTGGTGCTCTCTGCCTCTGGGGCCTGCACGGGGACCTCTGACACCTGCTCTCCTTGAGGCCGCTAGGATGGCTACTCTAAGCAGACCACTGGTCAGTGGCACTTCCGCCCAGCTCTTCCGAGTCTCCTGTTCACCTGTAAAGAACCCCCACGCCACCCAGTCATGGCTTAGCGTCCACCAGGGCTGTGGGGCTCACGTGGCTGGGATCGGTCTGCTCAGGCTAGCTGCCAGGGCTTTGCCTGTGAGCCCGCTCCCGCCAGAGCCCCTGCTTTCCTCATCTTCTGGGACGCAACTCTTCCAGGAGGCCTCCTCTAACCGCAGCCCACAGAGGCTTCTCCAAACTCCAGGCTTTGGTTCTGGACCAGATGGTCTAAGGCGGGACAGTACCAAGCTGCACATTACCAAAGGGTGCTGTTGTTCTGCGACCACAAGGTGAATGGTGCGTGCTGGAGTTGTGTTGTGTCAAGGCCCTGCTCCAGTCTGTCCCTCCTGGTCATTCTCTTTTACACGGTGGCCCTAGAGCCCCTCACCTGACTTCGGAATCCCCCAAGGACAGGGCCTAGACTCCCCTGCATCTCTGCCCCTCAGCACAGGGGGGCACAGCCTGGCTCCATTGGTGTCCTGGACTCCCTGTGGGGCTGACCCTGCCGGCTGTCTTGGGCTGCCTGGGCGAGCATCAGGAGCTGCTCTGCAGGAAGGTCGTGTCCTGAGCCTGGGCCCTGTCCCCATCCCACCTCTGCTCCTGGCCTTGCAGGCCTGACATAAGCATCTCCTGCAAGGACATTCAGTCCAGGATCCCGGGGTCTCCTCACAGCCTCCAGACCACACTGTTTTGAGCCAGACCCCACCCTTGGGGCTTCCCATCTGAATCAGGAGGGGAGTCGACTGGGTGATGGCACCGTCTTCCCAAATGTTGGGGGGTGGAGGTGTCCCTCTCTGGGCTGCACAGAAATCTTTGCGCTGCCCTTCCTCCCCAGCTGCTGCTCCAAGAATGAAGACCAGAGAATGAAGTATAAGGCAGGGCCAGTGTTCAGGGCCATGCCATGCACCCACTTAGAGGAGGGTTCTGGGCCAAGGGGCTGTTGGCCCCTCTGGTCCCAACACAGCTGGCCTTTTCCACTTCTGTCTGCAGTAGCAGGATCCTGCCCGACCTCTTGCCACTAGCCTGCCGCCTCCTCCCCCGCCAACACTGGGCACCCTGATTTGTCTTGTGTGTCCTGGTCTGGCCTCCTCCACTCCTGTCCCTGGGACCCCTGCAGCTGGTGCCCCTCCGGCTCCGGTGGATCCCGGAGCATTGTACCTGCTGCTGGGAGGGCTGAAGGCAGCACTAAGCCCCGGAGAGGGCCGTCCCTGCCCCCAGGCGCAGCAGTGCCACAGATTCTGATAAAGCAGGCTGACTCCACCAGCCCTGCTGGCTCCGCCACCTGTGAAAAGCCCAGCCAGGGGCCCAGCTGCCAGCCCAGTACAACCTGTGCCCTGGCTTGTACACAAGGGACACAGCTCTGAGGGGGTGCCCGGTTATTATCACTACGGGCTCCAGATGTGTGACCCTCCACCTCCAGCTGGACCTGAGACATACCAGCTGCTGATGGCTCTGGAGCTCCAGCAAGGGGACCAGTGACACTGTCGTGGGATGCTGGAGAGCTGGGAGGCAGGAGCAGACAGGCGGTCAGGTGAGTCCCCAGGTCACCCCAGGCACCATTGGGAGCAGGAGCTCTAGGAGGGGCAGCTGTGGGCTGAGACCCCCAGGTCACTAAAGGCTTAGGTACCTAGGCCATCACAGGGTGGCCCTGCCCACCACACCCTCACATGGGGCAGGGGTGCTGGGCGCCCCTCCAGAACCTTCGGCTTGCATGAACCTTCACCTTCCTCTGTCCGTGGGGACTGCAGCTTTCACCAGGGGCAACTGGGCCTTGAAGGAAACTCTTCTGTCCACTGAGCTAAAACCAGCCCCTCCCTCTGACTCTCCCTGGGGGGGCGGGGCACAGGGACTCCAGCTCTTCCTTTGCCTACAACCAGAGTCTCCAGCCACACCAGGCAATGCACTGCACACCTCCAGAGGGCGCCATTCACAGAGATGACCCTTCAGCACAGCAGCCCTGTTGGGGACCCAGTTCCCGTCTGTCTCCTTTGGATGCCCCACACCTTGACAAGCCTTCTTCCTGAGAACGTGACCCCAGATGTGAGCACCAGCCCCAAGCCTTCTGGAGCTCTCAGCCTGGGAAGAGGACCTTGCTAGCTCAGGGGACCTCCCTGGGGCTGTGGATAAGCAAGGAAGATCAGGGAGAGAAGGATGGGTGCCTCCCTTTCCGCTCCTGCGCGAGCAGCTCACCCCGGGCCCTACAGTCTCAGCTCACACCCCTGCTCTGCAGCACGTGTGCTGGCTCGGCACGGCCTCCAGCGCTGCCCGCAGGTGGCCAACCAGCTTGGCCCGGTGCCCCCAGCTCTCTACCAGCCATACCCACAGGGCCTTCTCTGAGGGCCTCCCGTCCTGCTCCGGGGCTCCATCTGAGCACCTGCCAGGAAAGAGGAGCCAGGCTCCAACCTGGGCCTCAGGGGCTGCCATGCCCACCTTTCCCACACTCACCTGCACCCTTCAGTGGGGCTCAGTGAGCAGACACAGTCCAGTGGCCGAAAGTGACAGGAGAGCAGGGAGAGCAGATGGGGGTGGGGCAGCAGGTCCATGGGGCTCTGTCTCTAGGTCCTGAAAGCAGGACAGATGGGAGACCCTGGAGCTAGAGCACCAGCTTCTGAGACCCTCCTCAGATAAGGAAACTGAGGCCCTGGGGCTGAGCACGCACCTAAACCTGACAATGCCTTGGCTCAGGATTTTCCCTGGTGATTCAGACTTCAAACAGACATCGGTCTCAACCCCACTAAAAAGCTCTCATCGCAACAGCTTCTATGAGCTGCGGCGCTGACTCCGGCCCAGCCACATGCTTAACAACCAAGCTCACCTGGCCCTCCCTGGCTTCCGTAGGGGGAACTGAGGCTCCAAAGGGGACGTCAGTTGCCCCAGGTCATGCAGGGGGGCCACTGCAAACTGGGCCCACAGTCCCCAACCCCTGCTGCTCCCATTCCCAGTATGGGAGTCTGGAAATGGCAGGGGACAGGGGAACATTTGGGGGACACCATGGTTTAGCTCTAATGTAGGGGGTCAGAAGCCCTTAAACCAAGTTACTGCTTCAGTACCCCTTTGGCTTCCACAGCTTTAGCTGGAAGATGGGGGCCCTGAGCCCTAGGCCCCACCCACTTCACTTCCAGGGACTGAGCCTCAGAATCGTACCACTGTCTTCCCACCCAAGCACCCTGCCCCAGCTCCGTGTGGGCACAGGGAGAAGGGCACAGAAGAAGTACTCAGTGGGTACTGAGAAGAGGGTCACTGGGCTGAGCTCCCCCACCCCCCTAACTGACTTGCTCACTCCTCTCACATTCCCAGACCCGCTCCCTGCTCAGACCTACCACCCACCAGCCTTCTCCCCGTAGACACCTTGATGCTCTACTCTCTCAACTCCAGGCCCATGTTCTTGCAGCCCCTTCCGAGCTCTGTCTCTACATTTCACCAGCACACAAGGCCTCTCCAAGATGGACTATGAGGACTGTCCGCCGCCCCCATCTCCCACGCCCTGGCGCAGCGCCCACAACTCCACGCTGGCTGGGTGCTCTGTTTTCCCACTAAAAACTGGCGCTCCCCACAGAACGCCCCCAGCGCTTACTGAGAACCCAAACTCTGCCTGCCTTGGCTGTGGAAGGGCTCGTGGTCTCCGGGCCAGACGCTGAATTTACAAAGCCCGCGCAGAGGAAGGCACAGCCTCCAATGCTGTGGGAGCACAGGGAAGGGGAGCCTGATTCTGCCTTGGAGCGCCCAGGAAGGCTTTCCAGATAGGTGACCCTGGAGCTGAAGCTCAAAGGTAAATTAACTGCCCCAGGGAAGGCAAAGATGGATGTGGCAGACGAGAGAAAGCAAGGGCGGCAGGACGAGGGGATCAGAGGAGCTGGGGCCTGGAGAAGGCAGCAAGCTGAGCCAGGAGCCCAGCAGAGCAAAAGAGAGATCAAGAGGGGCAGGAGCTGCTGTGGGTCTCGGGTGGCTGGTAGCAGGGCACAGGGCATGGGCATTTCCCTGGTGCCCTTGAACCATGTTGCAGTTCTCAGGCCGCACAGAAAAGGCTTGGTGGGCACAAGTGTAGAGGCCTGGGGAAAGAGGCGGGCCCCAAGGGGCTGGGGATGTGGAGCAAGGGTCCTCTGGAGGTGGCCCACCGCTTGAACTCCCCAGCCAAGAGCTGCCAAAGTCGCACGCAGCCTTCCAGCACTGGGGGGAATGAGGTGGGAGGGTTGGGGTGGCGGACTTACCCGTACTTCACCTCGGGTTAGATCTTTTTCCAAGTGCCTATCTGATAACTCTGCCTCTTTTTCTTCTAGGTGTGAGTTCTTTCAGGGACAAAAAGAAGGAAGCTCTAATGGTAGAATCTGAGGCATGGGACAGCTACTGAACTGAAGACTTTGGAGAAGGGTCTGGGAGATGGCTCCTACTCCGTTTCAGAGAATGAGAGCGGCTTCCTTACAGGGAGGCAGGGACTCCGGGGTTCCCATTGTGGGAAGGGCTGCTGGGAAGATGGGCCCGACTTACCCCCTCGACTTACCCCCTTGGAGCCTGGCGCCCAGGGCAGGGCTGGAGACAGGAGCCTCTCCGCGCTCCCCCACCCTCAGTGGCCCACTTGGTCCTGGCTTCCGGGAGCCATGGAAACCGCGGGCCACACCAAACGGTGGGGGGAGGAGACACGGAGTCCTTTCACCTCGTCTGAGTGGATGAAACCCTGAGATGAAACCAGGCTGGTGTGGCCGTCGGCGTGGCCACAGGCCACGCATGGGGGCCCGGGCAAGAATGGCAACTCATGACCTCCTGCCCCCGAGGCAGGATCCTAAGGGAGCGGGACCGAGGGGCGGGGACAGCGGGCCCTCGGTCACCCACAGCACACTGGAAGCGCCTTCTGAATCTGTTTGGGGGGGCGGGTGCATTTGGTTGGAAGGGGACCGGGATCCGTTCTTGAGGCCGCATTAGCGTAGCAAGCCTCCGTGTTGCCTTAGCTTCACTTGTTTACTTCCGATGGGGTGGTGGAGCTAAGAGAGAACTGGGGGCGGGGGGTACTGAGCGCCCCCTCAGGCCACGCCGTCGGACCTCAGTTTAAGGGAGAGCCAGAGACCAAAGACCACAGGAACCGCCGTAACTCCGGAAGGAGAGGCTCCGCTCGCAGAGCGCCTGCCCGGGCGGGAGGAGGACGCCTCGCGTCAGGGGCGTGCCCAAGCACTCACTGGGGGAGTGGGGGCGGCCCGGGAGGACGCCCCCGCGGGGCTTGTGGGCCACCAGGGACCGTTCCCGCCCGCTTAGCTGGGCGATGCCCTAAGGGCCCTGGGGCGTGAACGCTCACAACCCGAGAGGTCGCCCAAAGGACCTCCTGTGGAAAGTGGGGTCTTGTTATCCCGCCCGGACGAGGGGCGGGACAGTGGGTGGGAGGGGCTTCAGCGATCCCACTCTCGCCGCCTGGCCAAAAGGGGGCGTCGAGTGGCTCAGAGAAATGGCCCGCGGGGCCTGACCGCGGCCGGGCACGGGCTTTCCTGTGGCAGGTGTTTATTGAGACACAGTGCGGGTCTGAGTACGGGGCTGCTCAGGGAGAAGGGGACTCCCTTTCCCGCAGACTCCGTCCCTCCAGAAGCCCAGCCGACGCGGCTTTGGGTATCTTCCCCGAAACTGTTCTGCGTGCACACGCGAATGTGGGCGTGCCGCAGGTCTTTAATAGACCCCCCACACAAAGAGAATAAGGTTTCATTTGCTTCTTCCACGAAACCGGGAGTGGCGCCCGCCTTCCCGAGCCTCAGGACATAGGCCTCCGTCATCTTTGGCGCCCTCCGGAGTCCCAGGGCCAGGCGGACACTCAAGGCCCGCCCGGTTTTCTCTGAGGCAACAGCGAAACAATGCCGCCCCTCTGCGCGCAGGAAAGGGCTGGCGGGCACGGGCGGGGTCGGGTGTGCAGGGTAGGCAGGGTCCCCCGGCCGGGTCGGGGTTCCACCTCTCGGCTCCCAGCGCCCGCGGCCGGGGACGGAACCCCGACGGAGTCTTGGGGCCTACGTGCGTCGCGACACGGCGGGGGGCGGGCCGCGGCCGGGGACGTCCCCTCTGCCCTCCCGGAATCAGTCTCCACTGCTGCCGCCCGGACCGCGGCCGTGAAGGCGGGTCCTCCAGAGCCTTCGAGTCGGGGGCTAGAGCGGCCAGGCCACCGAGCGGGGTCGAGCGGGGACTGGCGACGGCTGCGTCACGCGAGGGGCGGGGCCGCCGCGGGCGGAGGCCGCAGCCGGAAGCGGAAGAGGCGCTCGGAGCGGGGAGTGGGGCCTAGCCGCAGCCGGAT
>NW_024425230.1:29581973-29595568 GCF_017311325.1 Ursus maritimus | reverse complement strand
GCGGCGGCGGCGGCAGCGGCGGGGGGTGAGTCGGTGGGGCGGGCGCGCTGGGTGTGGGACTCCGGGCTCCTGGTTCCGTCTCGGCCTACTCTGTTTCTTTCTCCCCCTCAGCCCGCCTCTGGCCGCGGCCCCGACCTCTCACCCCTGACCCGCCGCTTCTCCCCCGGAGGGGCGGTCACCGCAGACCCCGACCTCTCGATCCCGCGGTGTCGGAGTCTGAGCCTGAGCGGCCTCTGAGGCCCCTGCAGGGATCCAGTTTCGGTCCCGCACCTCCCGCGGAATGGGGTCGGGGTCCTACCTGGGAGAGCCTGGAGGGGCCTTCAGACCCCTCCCATACCCTCTGCTCGAGGCCTGCAGACTCCTCCCCGCGTGGCCTGAAGTTTGATTCTAGCTCAGGCTGGCCATCCGCCTGTGCCCGGGTCGCCCCTCTCCGCCACTGGCGGCGGTTATGGGGGAAGGGGCTCAGATCTCTGAGACCCAGGGCGCGTCAGGAAGGGACGCGAGTGAGGGCCGCAGGCCTCCAGCGTGTTTTGTTGTGATGATGGAGCCGCTCCAGCCCGGGGGAGGGGCCGGGCCAAGCTGACAGTACCAATGCCCGGGCTGCTCCCTGGTCCGGGAGTCTCTGTGTGCTTTAGTTCCGGGTGCGGGTGACCTGGTGTGGAGCTGGGGTGGGAGTTGCCTGAGCCAGGCCCCCGTCGAGGCGGAGTTGGCGGCCTTCCAGCTTCCCTCCTCCATGCCCTTGAAAAGGAGGAGCGTTTCACCCGGTGGTGGCGTCTTGTAAGGTGGCAGGTTTGAGGTTGCAGTGGTGGGGCAGCGTCAGCCAAAAATAACCATGGGGCGCTGGAGTGGCTGGGATCTGGGAGGGCAGACGCTGACCTGGCTGGCTGCTCTTCTTGTCAACCCAGTTCTCTGGCCAGGAACTGCAAATGAGAAGCCGACTAGGCCTGTGCTCAGAGAAAAGCTGGCATCCTTGGCCTGGTTTCCTTTACATTATCTTTCTTCGCTGTGTAAGAGCAGAGCCTTCCTGAACATAATTGTGACCCTTAGCTTCTTTAAATAACCTGTTTGCTGGGGTCTCAGAGCTTCAGAGATAATTGATGAGAAATGGGATCTAGAGCCCTGGCTGGGAAGATAATGAGGGACATCTGGTATTCCCAATATTACCTCTGTCTAGATTGTGTTGAAGCAGAGGTTATCTCCGCTCTGATTACCTGGTGTGGTACCTTATAGTTCTCATCCTTGTCATCTCCACTGCCAAGTTAGCTGGGGGGTGTTGTCTCCAATTTTCAGGTATGGTGACCAAGGCCTAGAGTGACTTGTGTAAGGTCACTAGGCCAGTAAGTGGGAGCACTGGGATTTAGTTTGGGGTTTTCTACCCAGAGCTCTCTCTCCCCTTGGAGGGAACTTATAAAATATTCTTTATGTCCTAACATAGACCCAGAGGTGTTACCTGGAATCTTTATAACCTTGTTCATGAAAAGCTGACTTAAGTAAAGCATTTGACCTAAAGGCGTGTGCTAGGCATTGTTAAAGAAGCGGCACAGTGTAATTCTCACAGAGCCCTATAGAGATTACTATCCCCTTGTTGCAAGAAGAAGTTGAAGGTCACAGTGGTTTAATAACTTGCCTAAGGGCACAGAGCTAGAAGTGGCAGTGTCGGGACTCAGACTGACATCTGTCTGGCTCTGAATTTGTGCTCGGTCCACTAACGTGAACACGGTGGGCATAAGAACCCTCTAGGTCCCAGGAGGGAGTCTTTGGCTCTGGTGTGGACCAGACCACATCCTCCAGCTCTGGTGCTTTGCCTGTGTGGCCACCAGAGCATCTTCCATGTCACTTAAGGAGATGCGAGATTCCGCCTTCCTTCCATAACTTGGGCACCTGACCCAGGGTAATTGCAGGAAACAGTGAAACCTTAGTCAGCTGATCGTCAAAACAGAACAACAATTTAAGCTCTTGAGGAGCTGTGGGTGATTTTACATTGTATTTACCTCCAAGGTTTGCTGGGGCCTGGGCTTCCGGGTAGATAGGAGAAGAAACCTGCTGGTGGGGAGATTGAGAGCAGTGATTTTCTCAGGATCGTGGAGAAGCTCCCAGGGGTGTAGTCGGATATGCCTGGCTGCCCTGCCCATCCACAGGGAGCTGGTTCATTCTGCTCTCCTGACAGACCCTTCTCATGGGAGGGGGCAGCCTCAGTGGGTTTGTCCAAATGTGCTTAGTTGGGCGAACCCATGACTGACCACTGTTGGAGTTTGGCTAAGCCAGGTAAAGGGTTGGGAGGAAGGCTGGCCGTGATCTCTGCCCAGCCCTCCGATGGAGGCAATGTCAGGGTTCTGGTGGGTGGAACAGTGAGCTGGCCTCACATAGACATCTTCCTCAGCTGGTGTCTGATCCAGCCTGGCAGTTTTCTGTAGCAGATTTAAGTCTCTGCTGAACAGGGACAGTGAGGTAGGGCCCTTTTGGCCTGCCTCTCGGAGCACACAAGCTTGCCAGCCCCTCAGCCCTCCAGCTCCTCCCGAGAGGAGCACAGGAGAGGGGACTGGAGCAGGGGGTCTAGCAGCGGTGGTACGGTTGGAGGCGGGGCACTGCCTGGCACGGTAGCGCGGGTGGTTGGAGCGTGCCACAGGGGTCTTGGGCAAGAAACTCGGGGGCTCTGAGGATGCTGGTATCAGCTTACTGGAGCTGAGACAGAGTGTGGAGCAGCGGGGGCTAGACAGACCCCCAGCTCTGTTTGGCCGGCCCCTCGGATCGGCTAGGAAATGTTTGTGAGACCCTGTGCACCTTGTGTCTGCCGGCGGCCCCTCACCCTGATGTGTGGTCTTTGCTCCCTTGAGTGGGGTCTGGCTCCGGGCCTCAGCCAGGCAACTTGGCTTCGGCCTGGAGGGCTTTCACCCTTGGCTGCTGTGGGTTGGCTCCCTGCCAACAGCCCTTTGACTCTGGCCTCTGGCTTGACAGACTGGTCGCTTCATAGAACCCCACAGACAGGAGGGAACTGTGCCCCGGACGCTGTCCTCTCTCCTTGGCCTTGGTCTCCTGCGATGGCGCCCCGCATCCCTGCACCTGTGCCAGCTCGCGGTGCCCCGGGCGCCCAGGCCCCAGGCCCCGCGCTGCTGTGCGGGGGAGGCAGCTGTTTGTTTGTCCACTGGCGCGGGAGGGTGTTGCCCGTTGTGTGCTGTGTGACCAGTGTGACCTCAGAGCTCTTTTTTGCTTCATAAACCCCTGGGAGGGGCTGCCCCCAAACACAACAATGGGCCTCTTCTTCAGGAGTGCCTCGGCTCCCCGAGCAGCCCCTGGGCTGGAGTGGCCGGAGGTGGCTGGCCGCCCGGCTGCCCGCTGAGCACGGCTGTCTCTCCCGTGGCCTAGATGCATCACTGTAAGCGATACCGCTCCCCTGAGCCAGACCCGTACCTGAGCTGCCGATGGAAGAGGAGGAGGTCTTACAGTCGGGAGCACGAAGGGAGACTGCGGTACCCGTCTCGAAGGGAGCCTCCGCCCCGGAGATCTCGGTCCAGAAGGTGACGGGAGGCTAGGTGGGAGGAAGGGGCTCCATCCCTCGGCAGGGCTGGGGAGACAGCGGGGAGCCTGGGCTCCTTCGGGGCCTGCCGCCTCTGCCGCTGCCTCCCCCCCCCTGCCCCCCCTGCCGTCCCAGCGGCAGTCCCGAGCCTCTGTGTTTGCTGCTGTCCTGCTGCCCCTTTCTCTGTCCTTGAGTCTTCCTTGTCCAGACGCGGTCCCCATTTTCTAGGCCAGCAGCTCCCCTGCTGACTTCCGAGCCTCCCTCGGTGGGGTTAAGAACACAACCTCTGTCCTTTCCAGAGGTTGGCCCCTCATCCTGTGTTAGCAGCCCCCAGGAGCTCTGGGGTGCTGGGACCCCCCGAGGCCCTTCACCCTGCTCTCCTTCCACCGTGCTCTGCCTCCTGCCCTGGAGGGGTGCCGCCAGCGGCCCAGCTTCTGGAGGCGGGACTTCACGCACACGCTCTCCCCCCACCCCCGCCCCCATCTGGATGCCTCTGCTCCAACAGGCCACCCTTGTGAGCTCTTTGTGGGGGCCTCACCACACGCCTTTTGCCCAGAAGCGAAACCTGGGCTGGTGGGAGGAAGGTCCCCATCTTACCGGTGTCTCACCCCCCTCCCGGCAGCCACGACCGCCTGCCCTACCAGAGGAGATACCGGGAGCGCCGTGACAGCGACACATACCGGTGTGAAGAGCGGAGCCCCTCGTTTGGAGAGGACTGCTATGGGTCTTCACGTTCCCATCATCGCCGGCGGTCACGGGAGAGGGAGCCGTACCGGACCCGCAAGCACGCCCACCACTGCCACAAACGCCGCACCAGGTCTTGTAGCAGCGCCTCCTCGGTGAGTGATGGCCAGAGTGTGCCGGCTGGGGCTTAAAGGCCTCCTGTCTTTCTAGCCTTCTCTCAGGCTGGCTGGTCTGGGTGAGTACTGCCAGCCCCACGCACGCGCATTGGGTGTGCGTGCATGTGTGTGCGTCTGTGTCGTCTGGTCCAGGTGCCGGGCTGAGCAGGGGGCCCGGCTCCTCCGTCTTCTGACCACTGGCAGTGGAGGCCAGAGGGGCTCTGGTGCTGGCGCCGGCTGGCCCCCGGCCCATCCGTGTCTCCGCGCTGCTCTGGACCTGGGCCACGTGGTGCGAGTGGCCGCGGACACTTAGGGAACCTGATAGGGTTGCTGGTACATGGTCTGGAGCTGCGTGGCCCGGTCCCTCCCACCCGGAGATGGGCCCGCACCCATGGCCGCGTGCGCTGACTGGCGTGGCCGGCACCCCCCTCCGCGGCCTCTCGTCTCCACACCCCTCCCTGAAGGCCTGGAGGCTGCAGTGCACTCGGGTAGGGGAGGTCTGCCTGTCAGTCAGCTCAGACCGGGAGCTTCCCCTCTGACCTCTGATCTCCAGCCAGGCCCTCTTCAGCCTCGCCTCTTCCCGTGAGGGGCGGTCAAGACAAGGGGGACAGCGCCTGTGTGACGGGGCACGTGAACGAATTGCAGAGAGGCCCGCAGCCCCAGGCCTCATCCAGTCGCCGGCCGCACGCCCGGAGCGGGGCCTGGCCGTGTCGTTAGCGCGGAGGAGGTCTAGATCTCTGCCGACTGGGAGCCCACGCTGCACTCGGGCCCCCTGTGTGTTTGTCTGGTCACGTGCTGTCTTCTCTTCTCCTCCCCCCACCCCGTCCTTCTTCCCTCCCGCTGGCCAGGAGGCCCCAAGGAGTAGTGGTGGAACCCGTGCGGGGGGCCCGGCCTGTCTTCTGCTCAGCTTTCCCATGACTTCCTTGAGCGGCCACGGGGTACGGGCTGGCTGCGGGCGCCCAGCACGGCCTGGTGGCCTCTGTGCACGCTGCCACACGCTGCTCCAGGATGGCGGTGCAGGTCTGTGGCTCCGCGGCTTCTCTTTCTGGTGCCCTCTGTCGTCATGAGCTCAGGATGGCCTGGCCTGTGAGATCATGGGCGCCAAGGCCAGGGCAGGAGCTGGCGTGGGGCCTGTGTGGCCCATCGTGGTAGGTGGTCGCCTGGCCCAGAGGATCCTGGGCTCCTTCCCCGCTCGAGGCTGGCGGCACAAGGGCCGCCGGCGGAAGGCCGTTTCTGGTGGTGATGTCGAGTCTGGCCGTGATGCCGTCTGGGGGCAGGTGGCGGCTTGGCTCTGAGTGGCAGCTGTCGGGCGTGTGCAAGGCTGCGTGTGCGAGGCAGGCAAGGGCAGGCCGGGCGTTCTGCAGCTGAAGCCAGCGTGGTCTCTGGCCGTTCCGGACCACCGGACCCAGGCTGAGCCAGCCACCTTCTTGCGCCGTTCTCACCGCGTCTTCGCGCTGGCTGGAGCCATCACGGGAGGGCCCGGGAGGGGGACACTCAGTGGCGAAGGGAGCCGGGGCTGTGGCTCTCCGCGCGGCCCGGCCCCTCAGCAGCGGAGGCTTGGTCGTCTTTCTGAGCGTTTGCGGCGCCCTTCTCTTAGATAATGTCCGAGTTTTCTTTACATACCTGTAGCTGTTTTTACTTTTCTGTTTTTGAAGTCAGTTTGTGTCTTGACGTGTCCCTTGCAATATCCCTATCGTTATATATGCTGTGTGCCTTATGAAATGCTGGGATCTGGAAAATCCAACCAACCAACCCACCGGCTCCTCACCGTCTCCACCTCTGCCTTTGACTGACACCTCAATCTGTCAATCGGAACCGCCTACCATGCGATTGGTCGGATGGCGTTTCGGGGGGCGGTGCATGCAGAGAAGCCAACAGAGCAGTAAGCGCGGCAGCCGGAGTGTGGAAGATGACAAGGAGGGCCACCTGGTGTGCCGGATCGGCGATTGGCTCCAAGAGCGATGTACAGCCACCTTTCGTAAAACTTTACCTCTCTACTTTCTACCCCCTTGTTAGACGAGACCTCTCCTGCCCGGAGGGGCCTCTAGTGCGCGTGGCGCCTTAGCGGGGCCACCAGTAATTGCCTGAATGACACAGACGCTAGCAACTTCTGTTTTTAAGAGTGTAGCCGTGAGAGAGAAACCTTTTTTGTTTTTGAGAATTTGAATGCTGTGAACTTGCAGGAGCTGCCAGCCCTCTGCCCTCCAGGCCCTCATGCCCTGCTTCTTTTCTCTCCTAGATGAGATCGTGGGGAACCTGGGCGAAGGCACGTTTGGCAAGGTGGTGGAGTGCCTGGACCACGCCAGGTGAGCCGTCCTGGGCGGAGCCAGCCTGCGGGCTCTGATGGGGGTGGGCGTCAGCTTCCCCTTTGGCTTTCTGGAGGGTCGCGCCGTAGCGGGGTGCCGGCCTGCGCTTGTTGGACTTCTGCTGATCTCCTGCAATAGGGAGAAACTCCCGGGGCTCCGCAGGCATGTGGCCTCCCTGCCCACGAACTGTTGGCCAGCGAGGGGCGCCGCCCTGGCGGCCCTTCGAGCCGGCCGTCGGCACACGGCCGAGGCGCTGGCCCTTCTGTGGTCTGGGTCCGCTTCCTGCCATCTCGTGTCGGGTTAGGAATACTGCTGAGTCCAGACCAAGCCCGAGCCCCCCTCCCCCACTTGGGAGGTCTGCCCGAGAGGCAGTGCACGGCCCGGTTGCGAGGAACAAGACTCGGGCTCTCTCACCTTGCTGGCCGCTGCCTTCTCCCACGTGGCCAGGCTTGATTCCAGGTCCCTCTGAGTGCGCGGAGGTAGAACGGGGCTCTGCCTGTGTGTGTTTGCGTGCTTCTGGGGAGCCTTGCTGCCTTCCAGGGTGCACAGTGAAAGGCTTTTGTCCCCTCGCCCTTCCTCCAGACCAGAACTCGTGCCCTGGCTGGGAGGCCACCTCCTGGGAGCCCGCTGCCTCCCTCCTCTAATGGCACTCTCATTGGTCTGGTGCTTCAGCTACCAGGTGCCTGTGTCCTTGCTGTCTCATTGGAGCCACATGCTGCCCATCACAACTTTTCTGCTCTGTTAGAGGTGAAGAGAGAGGACCCGTATCCCCCAGTTGTGGAGTGCTGGCTCCGAGTACCACCGTACGGGGTGCTCAGAAAGGACAGTTATTAGACCTACCTGTCCAGCTAACCCTGTGGCCTCCATGTAAGGTAGTGACAGTGACTGACCGGAAACATCCCTGGGCTCCCAGTTCCCATCTAAATACGCCTCAGACCCAGTGTGGCCCACGAGGTTAGGGCTGGGGCCAGGGGGCATCGGGACGTGTGGGCCATACTGGCATCAGAGAGAGCGGAGGCCGACCTGCGAGCTGTGGCACGTGGGGCAGCTCATCTCTCTGGGCTGTGCCACCCTGAGTAGCCGGAGCGGAAGTGAGCCTCTGGAGTCAGGAAGGGGCAGGCACAAGGCTCGGGGGACTTTTGGGGGGTCCCCTCAGCGAAAGGAAGGGCCTGATCCTCAGAGCCATACACCTGGTGGTGGCTGCCTGTGGAACTGATGGGCTCCCTGTGCTGCAGGTCACAGTGCCGTTGCGGGATCCTGTTCTAGGAGCCTGGAGGGTGGTCTTTCCCCTGAGGCCTTTCCCTGCCCTGAAAATCTGGGAAAAGGGGATAGGGAGAAAATAACGGTATTCTCCAGAAGATGCCTCTGCCCTGGGGCCTGTGAGCTTTTTCCTTAGGCACCGACGCCAGCCTCCCAGAGGCTTCAAGCCAGGGCTGTCTCACTCTGGTTCCCCACCAGGCTTCTGAAGTCTGGCCGGCCTTTCCTGATAGCCGCCGGGCCTGGCAGTCGAACCTCAGCACGTTCCCCGCTCTGCCGGCGTCCTGCAGGTGGCCTGTTAGGCCAGGCTGGCGGGTGGGACGCACAGAGCAGGAATTCTTAAAGTCCTCGCTAGACACTGAAGAGGCCTCCTGGCGCTCGGTGGTCTCTGATGAATGCTGTGGCTGTTGGTAGGCAGGCTGGGGGGCGAGAGGGAGTGCACTAAAGGGAGCAACCTGGGGACTCCCGGCGAGAAGACCCTACCGCTGGCACCCTTACCCTCTCGCCAAGGCTTTGTCCCATCCTGGAACCCCACCCCAGGGGAAGCTGTTTGCCCAGACCTGGAGATGTGCTTCAGGAAGGGCAAGAGGTGCTGCAGGAAGGTCCTGGCTGGGATGCCCTGGCCGGGGTTAGGGCTGAGCGGCCCCCAGGTCGGGTTACTGAGCAAGCTGGTGCCCGTGCCGGCCGGCGGGCCAGGCCTCTACTCTGCCCACTCTCCTGGGAGCTGGCTGTGGCTGGCATGAGAGAGGCCCAGGCGGGCCCCGACGCGCTGGCTCACCGATGCCAGGGGAGCTTGCTTCGGAGCCTGGCGGTGCGGCGGAGCCTGGGGGCGGGTTGGGGGGCAGGTGTCTGCGCTCCCCAGAGCAGGTCCTGTTCCTGGAGTCCCGCGTGGTGTCGGCCAGGAGTTGCCAGGTGGGGCTGGAGGGTCGGGGGGGAAGGGCTGGGGCACATCTACTGAGCACGTCTGCTTCCTTCCCGGGTCTCAGAGGGAAGTCTCAGGTTGCCCTGAAGATTATCCGCAACGTGGGCAAGTACCGGGAGGCCGCCCGGCTAGAAATCAACGTTCTCAAAAAAATCAAGGAGAAGGACAAAGAGAACAAGTTGTGAGTGTCCCAGGGAACGAGAGGGAAGCTTTCGGTGGGGACGGCATCTGCTCCAGCCCCAACTGCCTAGACCCCCGGGCGGAGCCAGGTGCTCTCCCCTGGTTGTCACACAGAGCCAGTGGCCAGGCGCAGTGAGTCCTGCTCTGCCCCAACCGTCTGCGCTCTGCGGTGGCCTCCCAGGCCCGCTTCCGGAAAGAGGGGCCTCTCAGGTCGCGGCGGGGGTCTGACGACACAGCCCCAAAGCCGCTGCGGCTCTCACGCCGTCGGCGAGTTCCCAAGGCCCACTGAGAGGTTCCTCTGCCGCCAGCCCCGGGCTGAGCCCTGCGGACTCGGGAAGCTCCGTGAAGGGAGTGGGAGAAGGGAAGGCACGATTCCATCTCTTTCTGAGGTGCAGGGATTAGGGCTGTGTCACAAGTAGACGGGGCAGGACCCCTCAGAACTCTCCCTGTGCCAGTTGGAAGTTTAGTCCTTGCCCTGAGCTGATCTGGGTGACCTCTGATGGGGGACGTGCTCTTTGTAACTCCTGGTCTCTCTTCATGAGCACGTGTGACCCGGCAGCCTGGGAGCGGGGACCGGCTTCATATGAGGGAGAGGCAGGAAGCCAGCCCCCCGCAGAGCCTGAGCCCCCCCGACATCGTTCTCCCCTAGCCTGTGCGTCTTGATGTCTGACTGGTTCAACTTCCACGGTCACATGTGCATCGCCTTTGAGCTCCTGGGCAAGAACACCTTCGAGTTCCTGAAGGAGAACAACTTCCAGCCTTACCCCCTGCCGCACGTCCGGCACATGGCCTACCAGCTCTGCCATGCCCTCCGATGTAAGTGCGGCCGCCCCCGCTGCAGCACATGGGTCCCCTTCAGCTGAAAGGCCTTCGGGGAGGAGGGGGAGGCATCGGTCCCCTCCAGGGGGCTCCGGCGCCCACCTCGGCCGCAGGCCGTCAGGGAGAAAGGAGAGAGCGGCTCCAGATCAGGCCAGCTCGCCGTCCCCCCTCACCGTCCTGCAGTGGCTGGAAAGGTGGAAGCCTGCCCGGTGGATCCCAGCCCCTGGCACTGCCCGCGCAGACGCCCTCCCGCTGTCCCTTCCCCTCTGCCTGCTGGCCTGTCAGGGGCCCCAGCCTGCAGGACGTGGTGGGCGGTGCGGAGGGGAGGTAGCTAGGCCTGGAGCTAGGCTGTCCGGGGTCTGCACAGATGCAGGGGGCAGGGACGAGCGCTCTGAGCGAGGTGGGCGGCTCCGTGAGGGCGCAGCCCCCCGGGCTGTGCTGAAACTCACTCCGAGGAAGCAGAGGGCCATCGTTGGGGGGAGGCGGGGCACACCACGGGAAGGTCTGGACCGCTGGCTGGGAGCCTGGAGCCAGAGTGCTAAGGGCCGGGTCGCCACCACTGGTGGGGCAGGGGCTGGAGGAAAAAGGTCTCCCCCAAGGCTGAGGGGTGGGAAGAGGCGGGGCTGGCTTCGGGTGGCCCTGGGGTTATTAGTTCAGTGTTCCGTTGCTACCATCTGAACATTCTTCGTAACTTTTGAATAAGGGGAACTGCATTTAGTATTTTGCCCCCGGCCTGCAAATAACGGAGCTGGTGCTGGGGAGAGGGAGGCTTCCCAGGCTGAGGACGTGGAGGGAGGCTTTCTAAATGGGAACAGTGTCCCCTGCCTCTCTTGTTAAGTGTCAGAACCGGCCAGGGCCCCAAGCCCCGAGAACTCGAGAGGGAAGCCGGTGTGGAGGCGGAGTCCGCTCTGCCCCCCGGGCCCCTGCAGAAGTTGGGGGTGCGAGGGGGTGCGGGCGTGAAATCTGGTCTGGCGCCGGCAGAGGGGCGTGAGAAGCGGCCAGGCTGCTCAAGTTCCTGCTTCTCGCCTTCCTGCGTCCCCAGTTCTACACGAAAACCAACTGACCCACACAGACTTGAAGCCAGAGAACATCTTGTTTGTGAATTCGGAGTTTGAGACGCTCTACAACGAGCACAAGGTAGGGGTCGGGAGAGGCAAGGCCGCGCTCTGGGGTAGCCCCGGATGGACCGCTGAGCCGCCGCCTTCCTTGCCCCTCAGAGCTGCGAGGAGAAGGCGGTGAAGAACACCAGCATCCGCGTAGCTGACTTCGGCAGCGCCACCTTCGACCACGAGCACCACACGACCATCGTGGCCACGCGCCACTATCGCCCACCCGAGGTGATCCTTGGTGAGTGACTGGACGGCCCCCACCCCTGACAGAGTGGCCTGCTGTCGGGAGGGTAGGACTAGAGGCAGGGATGTGCCCGCCACCAGGGCCGCTGTCACCGTGGTTGCTCACTTGGCCTTACCGAAAAGGGGTCTTCTGTTGGGGTTCAGGCAAGGGTCCCTGCCGCCTGAGTGGCAGCTGTCCTTTGATGTCTGGGCCGGGAGCACGGGGCTGAGTGTCACAGTCGTCCCCCCTCCCATGTTGGCTTTCAGAGCTCGGCTGGGCACAGCCCTGCGACGTCTGGAGCATCGGCTGCATTCTGTTCGAGTACTACCGCGGCTTCACGCTCTTCCAGGTGAGGCCTGCCGCGCCACCGGGCTCGCCTGAGCGCCGCTCCTCGGGCGCACTGCTGGGGCTGGCGTGCGGAGCCCGGTGACCGCCCCCCGGTCGGCACGCTGGGACACTCGGGCTCCCGAGGTCAGGGGAGTGGAGTGCTCAGGGCGTCCTGTGCTCGGCCTCAGCTTGGAGGGCCGTGGCAGGCGGAAGGAGCATTTGAGGCGGGGGGCACAGCCCGAGGGAGGGTGCAGAGAGGGGCTGGGGCGGGCCCGTTCTGGGGAAAGTGAGGAAAGTCACTGGAGAGAGGGGTGTGGTGACGGACAAGTCCACCCGAGAGGCTAAGGAGCGTGAACTTGACCTCGAGAGAACGGGCTGGCAGGCTGCCACCAGGTCAGAGGCCGGGCCTGCTGTTCAGTGGTGGCTTCACATCTCTTGGGGCAAGGTGGCACCTGCCCATCTTTTTTTGTCCCTTATTTTTTCTGAGGGGGCGGAGGCGGATACTGACCCCTGCTTGCTCTATCCCTGCCGTTCCAACAGACCCATGAAAACCGAGAGCATCTGGTGATGATGGAGAAGATCCTAGGGCCCATCCCGTCACACATGATCCACCGCACCAGGTAAGGAGCCCTGGGGGCGCCCTCAAGGGCTGGCCGTGGGGGCCTCTCCCGTCTTGGCCGTGGGTCACAAGCTACCGGCCCGTCTTCCCGGGACACCCTGGCTCCTCCAGGCTCCTGGCGGCCTTCCCTCCTGTACCCCAGTCTGAGTGACCCAGCAAACCACTTGCCCGGCCCTTCCTGCCCTGCTGTGTCCAGGCCAGCTTGGACCCGCCACCGCAGACGTGTCGCCCCTGCTACCCCTATTGCTTGACTCCTTCCTTCCCTTCGCTTCCAGGAAACAGAAATATTTCTACAAAGGGGGCCTGGTTTGGGATGAGAACAGCTCTGATGGCCGGTATGTGAAGGAGAACTGCAAACCTCTGAAGGTCAGTTTCTGGCTTCCCCCAGCTCAACTCATGCCAAGGAGACCCCAGGCACTGGGCAGACATACAGCAGAGAGACAGGCCGGGCAGCTAAAGGCTGCCTCCTCGCTCCGGCTCTGTGGGAGGCCGCACCCGAGGCTGCTGGGTGCCGGCAGCGGGGCTGCTCGCAGACCGCCCCCGAGGGGCCCTTAGCCCCACCCCTTCCCCACAGGGTGGCTATGGATGTAATGGGGGAACACGAGAAGAGCCAGCTGTCAGAGACACTGCTGCCTCCTGTCCCCCTCTTCTCGGTTTTGGGAAGAACTAGGCAGGACTGAGGTGAGGGGGAGGGAAGACGTAGACATGGCCGGAAAGCCTCTGTCGACTGCATTTGGTGCCCGGACCAGTGAATGCTGCAGAGGTGATGCCACCCACCTGTCAGGACTTTGCATGCGGGGGCAGAGGCACCGAGCCGGCAAGACACCCAGTAGCCTGGCAAGTTCAGAGCCAAACGCTCTACGCAGGCGTGAGAGGAAAGGAGCCGCTCGCTGTCCAGGAGGGCACACGTGGTCCTCCGGGGGGCAGCCCTGCCTCCTCGACCCACGCGGCGAGGCTTCCCAGAGGCACGGGGCCCCGCCGCGGCATCCCGCGACCCCGCCATCACACTGAGGCACCTTGTGTCCCTGAGCAGAGTTACATGCTCCAGGACTCCTTGGAGCACGTGCAGCTGTTTGACCTGATGCGGAGGATGTTAGAATTTGACCCTGCCCAGCGCATCACACTGGCGGAGGCCCTGCTGCACCCCTTCTTTGCTGGCCTGACCCCTGAGGAGCGGTCCTTCCACAGCAGCCGCAACCCCAGCAGATGACAGGCGTAGGCCGCCCCGCGAGCTGGAGAGCGGGACTGGGCTGCCCGGCCTTTCTCCACCCTCCACCGCCGGGCCCGCGGCCGGAGCCGCCCCGCGAACAGTGCAATGTGAAGGAAGGCGGGGGCCTGCAGGGGACGAGACTCGATGCCCAGCTGCCAGAAAGCACAGATTTGACCCAAGCTATTTATATGTTGTAAAGTTATAATAAAGTGTTTCTTACTGTTTGTAACCCCTGGTACCGGTGTGTCCGTCTCCAGGCTCCTTGCCTCC